>NW_027316167.1:38096665-38336665 GCF_026437365.1 Eucyclogobius newberryi
TGTCTGAGCCCATGAGGCGTTTGTTGCAGCTCTAGTGCGAGAACAAACTCCTTTCCCCATCGTGTGGACAAATAAAGCATATCTTATGAAGTATGAACTGGTCTTAAACTGGCCCTGAATGGGCCTTAGTCAGACTTCACCCCGCAGTGTTTTACTTTAAGCCTTTGTGTGAGCTAACCCTTCATGCGGCCCCTCAGAGCAGGAGCTGTGTGCCCGGGCCCCTAGGAGCCTAGTGTAGAGTGATAGTGTCTCTCTGTGCCTTTCCATGATGTTTTTTCATAGCTTTGTACTGACTTTGATATTGTACCTGTGTGTGAGCAGTGAACTTCAGCAGGACTGGACGTAGAACGGCACATCTCCTCATTTTACTGTACGTGAAAGCACCGCCTGTTTTTATACTGCCAAAGAAACCCACAATAAAAGATGAGGGTGTAGCAGATGTGTTCTAAGGACTAACCACTAAGTGTTCTCCAAACGCTAAAATGTCAAATGTGTTGAAGTCCTTATGCATATTTGTATTGTCAAACACTAATACGAATTCAATAAACGTGCCTAACATAGTAAACTACTGTCCTCTCTGTAACATTTACACATCAAGTTCAAAATGATTTTGAACAATGTGGTTTTAGAATATTTGGAGATAAGTTTACTTAAGACAAAAACATTGTTTTGGTCTGTTAAATGTGATTCTGTGGTTTGGTATGAAGAATAAGCTTAATTTTATTTAGTTCAATATATGGATTAAGTAGATTCCATTAAATATTAAAACATGTGGTAAAGGTATGTGCTCAGAGCAAACTGGCAACAACAAAATAAAAACGCTTTTGCCTGTAGCGTCTCGCTTTAAAGCTGAAAAGAGACTGGCTCCTGGTCCCGGCGCCAGGACCAGGCTTATCTCTAAAAGTGACTGACTGAGGTTAAACCAGGAACAAGTCCCCCCCAGAGCCAGATTCTGAAAGTGTACTTTCAAAGCTATCCAATGATGTCTCACTCATGTACATCTGATAATATTTGAGTACGTTTTGGTCATTTGAATGTTTACACCTCTGAAAAACTTTTACTGAGAAAACGGGGCTCAAACGGTAGGACAATTTGGCTCATTTGCATCTCATTGAGATAAGCCCCTCCCCTCCTCACACTGACTGTTTTTGGCATTCAGAACAACCTTAGATTTAAGAAATGTTTATTACACTAATCGCTAACGGTAACAATTTACACAAAAACAGAGTTAAGTGAAATTTTATTTTCACGTTAATTAAATCTCTGTCAATGGATACAAGATAAACATGTTCAAATCAAATACAGCCTTGGCTGAGAACAATTGAATGCTGCTTTACAATATTAGACTGATGCAAACGTTCTTTCTGTTGTAATAGCATTTCAACAGCCTCGTTGATCAAATGCTGGACAGCAGCTTCATCATTTCTGGGAAGAGTTGGGGTCAGTTTGTTGTTTAAACCCAGAAATAAAAACTAAAATGTATAAGCCTTTAACACTCCCTGTCCCCAAAAAAAGTCCTCACAGACAAAAAAAAAGGGGTACACGCTCTAATGATATGCCAAGACCGTCTTCAGTTTTGATTAAAGCTCTTATTCACTGTGGCTTTGTTTCAATAAGCTTCTGCAATATTAAAAGGTTTGTTACCACCAGTTCAGTGTGTCATTGTTCCTCACAGACTGTCAGTGTGTCATTATTCCTCACAAAGATCTTCAGTGTGTCATTGCTCCTCACACAGATCCTCAGTGTGTCATTGCTCCTCACACAGATCTTCAGTGTGTCATTGTTCCTCACACAGATCTTCAGTGTGTCATTGCTCCTCACACAGATCTTCAGTGTGTCATTGTTCCTCACACAGATCTTCAGTGTGTCATTGTTCCTCACACAGACCGTCAGTGTGTCATTGTTCCTCACACAGATCTTCAGTGTGTCATTGTTCCTCACACAGACTGTCAGTGTGTCATTGTTCCTCACACAGACCTTCAGTGTGTCATTGCTCCTCACACAGATCTTCAGTGTGTCATTGTTCCTCACACAGACCTTCAGTGTGTCATTGTTCCTCACACAGACTGTCAGTGTGTCATTGTTCCTCACACAGACCTTCAGTGTGTCATTGTTCCTCACACAGACCTTCAGTGTGTCATTGTTCCTCACACAGACCTTCAGTGTGTCATTGTTCCTCACACAGACCTTCAGTGTGTCATTGTTCCTCACACAGACCTTCAGTGTGTCATTGTTCCTCACACAGACCTTCAGTGTGTCATTGTTCCTCACACAGACCTTCAGTGTGTCATTGTTCCTCACACAGACCTTCAGTGTGTCATTGTTCCTCACACAGACCTTCAGTGTGTCATTGTTCCTCACACAGACCTTCAGTGTGTCGAACATTGATGGAGATTGATGACAGAGAGAGTGACCGCTGCACAAAGCCTTCTCCAGCTTGTTTCAAACACTCTCACTGGGGTTCAGATAAGATAACCTATATTTGTCCCACAATGGGGAAATTACAGTGTTGCAACACAGATTAGGCACCAAAGTACTTTTTTTTTTTTTTAAAACCTTCTACTAAATATAACACTCTTGTTTACAGCTGTTATATGGATAGAAAATATTGCACCAGGATGATTGACATTATGTCACAGTATTGCACATGAATATGAAGCTGAATGACACATGTTCAGGGCCAACAGTGTTTGTTGTAAAGTCTGACAGGTGGTGAAACGTCTCCTTCACACAGCGAGGGTGGATCAGTCTGTCACTGAAGAGTGTCCTGCAGGGGGTGAGACTCATGGTCCAGCATAGATGTGAATCTAGCCAGGACCCTTCTGCACTGAGTCCAGAGCACAGCCAAGGATGGAGCTGGACTTCTTGATGACTCTGTCCAGCCTCCTCCTCTCCCTCTCTGTGATACTGCTGCTCCAGCAGGCCACACCATACAGGAGGGCTGATGCCACCACAGAGTCGTAGAAGGTCTTCAGGAGTGGCCCTGTCACTCCAAAAGACCTGAGTCTCCTCAGGAGGTAGAGCCGACTCTGGCTCTTCCTGTACAGTGCGTCTGTGTTATGAGTCCAGTCCAGTTTGTGGTTCAGATGAACACCCAGGTACTTGTATGAGTCCACTCTCTCAATGTCCCGTCCCTGGATGTTCACTGGTGAGGGGGCAGTGGGGTGGCGTCTGCGGAAGTCCACAACCATCTCCTTGGTCTTCCCCACGTTGATGAGGCAAGGCAAGGCAAGTTTAATTGTAGAGCACATTTCATACACAAGGCAATTCAAAGTGCTTCACAGCAGGAAAAATGCATTCAAATCGCAGAGAAATTACAGAAACAGAAATACAATAAAATTATCAATCCAACTGATTGTCTAAACTAATAAAATCACAAACAAAAGACAAGAGTGCAAAGAAAAAATCCTTTCAGTCATATGCGCAGCTAAACAAAACCGTTTTTAGCTTAGACTTGAACATTGTCAGAGATGAGGAGGTGGTTCAGACACCAGTCCACAAAGTCCTGCTCCAGTCCCCTGTACTCCGCGTCATCGTCGTCCGTGATGAGTCCGATGATGGCAGAGTCATCAGAGAACTTGGTTTTTCATTGGTCCATAGATGTCTCCGGTATCATCGGGATCATTATAAGCAATAACTGTGAAATACGGGTCAAGATTCATCCATTCAGCTCACCAGAATCCTTTTGACAAAATGAGAACACACACGGTGGCCAGAGGTGTCGTGTCCCACCAGTGAAGGTTTGATTGCTCCACAAACAATCCGGAGCCTCATTCAGCTCACTTTTGTTCAGTATTTCGTGGATTGAAACCCGCTTGCTCTCTAGCCTCAGCCTGAGCTAGCCTAGCCGCTAGCGCCGTGGCTGAACCTTCCTCAGTCTTTACCTGCTCAAGTTGTCATATTTCGAGTCAGAACCCTGAGCGAGACACTTTATCTGAGCAGATAGTCACACTTGACAATGTCAGTGTTGCCTCCAGTTCTACTGTAAGAAACCTCTTATTTGACCAGGAGCTCTCATTTAAAGCTCATATAAATCAAGCTTGTAAAACAGCCTATTTCCATTTGCGCAACAAGAGCCAAAATCAGAAGAATCCTGCCTAAAAGCGACTCTGAAAAACGTATCCAAGCATTTGTAACGTCTAGATTAGACTACTGTAACTCCCTGCTCGCAGCGTGTCCTAAAAGCTCTAAAAATCTTTCAACTGGTTCAAAATGCAGCAGCAAGATTATGTGACATGAGATTTAACTAAAATAAGGCGGCGCTAGGTCAGGACTATAGAGCTCATTCACGTGACGGGGCCCCCAGGCTTGTTTCGCCATATTGTCCGTCAGCTGATCGTGTTTACCACTACAAGCCCATTCAATACTGCCGTCTGTCTGCTTCCATTTACAACGAAACACGGTTCAAAGAGGCCCAAAACCTCATTAATGACGCTTTACTATAATCAAAATGGTGAAGGTATGGGTGCGTGGCAGTTGGTGCAGCAACCGGGAAGATAAACGGAGAGATCTGAAGTTCTATCGGATACTACAGAGAAACCCGGAAAGAAGAGCACGATGGACAGCTGCGATAATATGTTCGAACTAGAAACCAAACGATCACCACAGACAATGTAGTAGTCATTTCATATCTGTTAAGTTATTATTTGTAGTTGAATTGAAATTGTCACTCACTCGCGCGGCGGAGGGAGCTGACAGCTGTTCAGCCCCGTGCAGGTGAGCGCACCCCGGGCATGCAGGTGAGCGCACCACTGCCTGCGTGATATATCAAGTCTATCGTGTTCCGCGCACGCTGTAGAATTAACATCAGTTTTATTTAGGCACTTAGACCCTTTGTTTAAAATTCGGACTTGTGAACCAATCAAATGACAAACGACAAAATAACACATGCAACAACACACATGCGGAACTTACCCAGATTTAAGTTGAGCCTACACAGCAAAAATGTGTTATTTGTAAAATCCCTTTTTGTTTAAAGTGCGTTGTGCCTGCGCCCATGCATTTATATATAGTCCAATTTGAATCACTTAAAAGGGTGGTCAACAGCAAGATGCGGATGTACTTAGTACTAGACAAAACAATGGCCTCCCCACAGGAGGTGGAAGCCTGAAGTCTGGCTATACGCCGAGCGCCTCGTGCCTGTTGGGCAGAGGAGCACGCACCCACGGGCAGCAAAAAGCTCCAAAGACCAATGCGTCAGCGGAACAACGAGCGTACTTACCCGAGGAGAACGCCACAGAGTGTGACACACCCTCCCGACACGGAGGGGAGGCTGGTAAAGCCCTAAACTGGAGACAGGGTTAACTGGTCCAAGAAACTGAAGAAACTAAACACGCGTGGAAACGTGGCGACTCACCTGATTAGAACGACTGATGCACACGCGAGTTGGGAGAAGTTTGGCCCAAATCTGCTCCTGCTGTGGCACACCACGCTGCCACCGCAAAGCCCACTCGAGACAGAGGTGGGTGTGTATGCGCACGCTGCGTGTATCTATATTTGAGCGTTTCCGCCGCCCGCAAAGAAACTTAAAGGTGCCACCACCTTGACTTTACACTTTCTACCCCCCTTTGATTTGTCGGCGCCCCGACGACACAAGAAGCTCTAAAACATGTAATTTTACTAACGTACAGCCAAAAGGAGGCTCACCAAGGACATGAGGGAGGTGGTGGATGTTGGAATGCTGTCCAGCAGTAGCGCGAGCGGTGCGGCGTAAGACCATCTGGCTCTTGGCTGTGGCCCCTCAACCCTACTGCTTCCCATCACAGCACCTTCCAAGGGATGGTCCTCGGGAATCCCAGAATTGCCAGGGTCTGCCGGACGCACCGGGGCCAAAGTCCCTGAATGGCCAGTGACTAAACACCATGAGTCACTGTCCCTTGAGCAGTCGCTGCCTGGATGCTCGGCATAGCTTCTATCCTGAGGGGGTCCTGGTAAGAGTCCGGCATGGCATGGGCCTTTAGCACATCTCTATGCACGTTACGAGTTGCCTGCAAATTGTTCGCGGGAGCAATGGTGTTGACGAGATACACATTTTCGGCTCACAAGCTACTTTTATATTCGACAAAGCCCGAAGATAATTTATTGTATAATTTAGTATTATTTTTTCTATTAGGTTTTTATTTTTGTTTAACTATAACTGGACTCAGTCTTTTGTCATCTCTAGTCACATTACATCAAGTACACATGTTCCTAATACGCAAATTGTTCCAAATATAAAAATAAAAGAAAACAGAAAGACAGTAAACAGAAAACGGTGATTAAAAAGGGCCAGTGCCGTTGGATCTCCACAGCCTAAAGACACAGCCACTGACGTTTTGTTTGTCTTTCACTGGTGGAGAGTCGGCCACAGTCGCGTCTCCATGAATCTCTGATGTGAGGGATTGATGATGAGTTCAGAAGGCAGGTTTGGGGTCCCCGGGCCCTTCCCCTCTGCAGGTGCAGGCCCCTCAGCCTCTTGCCCTCCTGATGTATTTATCAAATGATATCAACAAAATGTCCATCATGTCCAGTGTTTTTGGACTTAACAATAAATCAACATAACAATAGTTATGTGAAGGATATGATTTGAGCATCTTTATCTTGTATCTGCACGCTGAGGTTTATGACATTAAACATCACTTTCATCCTCTTCATCCTCTTCATCACTTTCATCCTCTTCATCCTCTTCATCCTCTTCATCCTCTTCATCCTCTTCATCACTTTCATCCTCTTCATCCTCTTCATCCTCTTCATCACTTTCATCCTCTTCATCCTGCTTCATCCTCTTCATCACTTTCATCCTCTTCATCCTCTTCATCCTCTTCATCCTCTTCATCACTTTCATCCTCTTCATCCTCTTCATCCTGCTTCATCCTCTTCATCACTTTCATCCTCTTCATCCTCTTCATCCTCTTCATCACTTTCATCCTCTTCATCCTGCTTCATCCTCTTCATCCTGCTTCATCCTCTTCATCCTCTTCATCCGCTTCATCCTCTTCATCCTGCTTCATCCTCTTCATCCTGCTTCATCCTCTTCATCCTGCTTCATCCTCTTCATCACTTTCATCCTCTTCATCCTCTTCATCTTCTTCATCACTTTCATCCTCTTCATCCTGCTTCATCCTCTTCATCCTGCTTCATCCTCTTCATCCTCTTCATCCTCTTCATCCTGCTTCATCCTCTTCATCCTCTTCATCCTCTTCATCCTGCTTCATCCTCTTCATCACTTTCATCCTGCTTCATCCTCTTCATCACTTTCATCCTCTTCATCCTCTTCATCCTCTTCATCACTTTCATCCTCTTCATCCTGCTTCATCCTCTTCATCCTGCTTCATCCTCTTCATCCTCTTCATCCGCTTCATCCTCTTCATCCTGCTTCATCCTCTTCATCCTGCTTCATCCTCTTCATCCTGCTTCATCCTCTTCATCACTTTCATCCTCTTCATCCTCTTCATCCTCTTCATCACTTTCATCCTCTTCATCCTGCTTCATCCTCTTCATCCTGCTTCATCCTCTTCATCCTCTTCATCCTCTTCATCCTGCTTCATCCTCTTCATCCTGCTTCATCCTCTTCATCCTGCTTCATCCTCTTCATCCTCTTCATCCTGCTTCATCCTCTTCATCCTGCTTCATCCTCTTCATCATCTTTATCCTCTTCATCCTCTTCATCCTCTTCATCCTCTTCATCCTCTTTATCCTCTTCATCCTCTTCATCCTCTTCATCCTCTTCATCCTGCTTCATCCTCTTCATCCTCTTCATCCTGCTTCATCCTCTTCATCATCTTTATCCTCTTCATCCTCTTCATCCTGCTTCATCCTCTTCATCCTCTTCATCCTCTTCATCCTCTTCATCATCTTCATCCTGCTTCATCCTGCTTCATCCTCTTCATCACTTTCATCCTGCTTCATCCTCTTCATCCTGCTTCATCCTCTTCATCCTCTTCATCCTCTTCATCCTGCTTCATCCTCCTCATCCTCTTCATCCTGCTTCATCCTCCTCATCCTCTTCATCCTGCTTCATCCTCTTCATCCTCTTCATCCTCTTCATCCTGCTTCATCCTCTTCATCACTTTCATCCTGCTTCATCCTCTTCATCACTTTCATCCTCTTCATCCTCTTCATCCTCTTCATCACTTTCATCCTCTTCATCCTGCTTCATCCTCCTCATCCTCTTCATCCTGCTTCATCCTCCTCATCCTCTTCATCCTGCTTCATCCTCTTCATCCTCTTCATCCTCTTCATCCTGCTTCATCCTCTTCATCACTTTCATCCTGCTTCATCCTCTTCATCACTTTCATCCTCTTCATCCTCTTCATCCTCTTCATCACTTTCATCCTCTTCATCCTGCTTCATCCTCTTCATCCTGCTTCATCCTCTTCATCCTCTTCATCCGCTTCATCCTCTTCATCCTGCTTCATCCTCTTCATCCTGCTTCATCCTCTTCATCCTGCTTCATCCTCTTCATCACTTTCATCCTCTTCATCCTCTTCATCCTCTTCATCACTTTCATCCTCTTCATCCTGCTTCATCCTCTTCATCCTGCTTCATCCTCTTCATCCTCTTCATCCTGCTTCATCCTCTTCATCCTGCTTCATCCTCTTCATCCTGCTTCATCCTCTTCATCCTCTTCATCCTGCTTCATCCTCTTCATCCTGCTTCATCCTCTTCATCATCTTTATCCTCTTCATCCTCTTCATCCTCTTCATCCTCTTTATCCTCTTCATCCTCTTCATCCTCTTCATCCTCTTCATCCTGCTTCATCCTCTTCATCCTCTTCATCCTGCTTCATCCTCTTCATCATCTTCATCCTCTTCATCCTCTTCATCCTGCTTCATCCTCTTCATCCTCTTCATCCTCTTCATCCTCTTCATCATCTTCATCCTGCTTCATCCTGCTTCATCCTCTTCATCACTTTCATCCTGCTTCATCCTCTTCATCCTGCTTCATCCTCTTCATCCTCCTCATCCTCTTCATCCTCTTCATCCTGCTTCATCCTCCTCATCCTCTTCATCCTCTTCATCCTCTTCATCCTTTTCATCCTGCTTCATCCTCTTCATCCTGCTTCATCCTCTTCATCCTCTTCATCCTGCTTCATCCTCTTCATCATCTTCATCATCTTCATCCTGCTTCATCCTCTTCATCCTCTTCATCACTTTCATCCTGCTTCATCCTCTTCATCACTTTCATCCTGCTTCATCCTCTTCATCCTGCTTCATCCTCTTCATCCTGCTTCATCCTCTTCATCCTCTTCATCCTGCTTCATCCTCTTCATCCTGCTTCATCCTCTTCATCCTCTTCATCACTTTCATCCTGCTTCATCCTCTTCATCCTGCTTCATCCTCTTCATCCTGCTTCATCCTCTTCATCCTCTTCATCCTCTTCATCCTGCTTCATCCTCTTCATCCTCTTCATCCTCTTCATCCTGCTTCATCCTCTTCATCCTCTTCATCATCTTCATCCTGCTTCATCCTCTTCATCCTCTTCATCACTTTCATCCTGCTTCATCCTCTTCATCACTTTCATCCTGCTTCATCCTCTTCATCCTGCTTCATCCTCTTCATCCTCTTCATCCTCTTCATCCTGCTTCATCCTCTTCATCCTGCTTCATCCTCTTCATCCTCTTCATCACTTTCATCCTCTTCATCCTCTTCATCCTGCTTCATCCTCTTCATCACTTTCATCCTCTTCATCCTCTTCATCCTCTTCATCACTTGCATCCTCTTCATCCTGCTTCATCCTCTTCATCCTGCTTCATCCTCTTCATCCTCTTCATCCGCTTCATCCGCTTCATCCTCTTCATCCTGCTTCATCCTCTTCATCCTGCTTCATCCTCTTCATCACTTTCATCCTCTTCATCCTCTTCATCCTCTTCATCACTTTCATCCTCTTCATCCTCTTCATCCTCTTCATCCTGCTTCATCCTGCTTCATCCTGCTTCATCCTCTTCATCCTCTTCATCCTGCTTCATCCTCTTCATCATCTTTATCCTCTTCATCCTCTTCATCCTCTTCATCCTGCTTCATCCTCTTTATCCTGCTTCATCCTCTTTATCCTCTTCATCCTCTTCATCCTGCTTCATCCTCTTCATCCTCTTCATCCTGCTTCATCCTCTTCATCCTGCTTCATCCTCTTCATCCTGCTTCATCCTGCTTCATCCTCTTCATCCTCTTCATCCTCTTCATCCTCTTCATCCTGCTTCATCCTCTTCATCCTCTTCATCCTCTTCATCCTGCTTCATCCTCTTCATCATCTTCATCCTCTTCATCCTGCTTCATCCTGCTTCATCCTCTTCATCCTCTTCATCCTCTTCATCCTCTTCATCCTGCTTCATCCTCTTCATCCTCTTCATCCTCTTCATCACTTTCATCCTGCTTCATCCTCTTCATCCTGCTTCATCCTCCTCATCCTCTTCATCCTCTTCATCCTCTTCATCCTGCTTCATCCTCTTCATCCTGCTTCATCCTCTTCATCATCTTCATCATCTTCATCCTGCTTCATCCTCTTCATCCTCTTCATCACTTTCATCCTGCTTCATCCTCTTCATCACTTTCATCCTGCTTCATCCTCTTCATCCTGCTTCATCCTCTTCATCCTGCTTCATCCTCTTCATCCTGCTTCATCCTCTTCATCCTCTTCATCACTTTCATCCTGCTTCATCCTCTTCATCCTGCTTCATCCTCTTCATCACTTTCATCCTGCTTCATCCTCTTCATCCTGCTTCATCCTCTTCATCCTCTTCATCACTTTCATCCTGCTTCATCCTCTTCATCCTGCTTCATCCTCTTCATCCTCTTCATCATCTTCATCCTCTTCAACTGGAAACACATTTTCTCTCCATGTTTGGAGTGTGAGTGTTTGTTCTTAGCTCGCTGTGTGGAGCTGTGCAGTAAGAATAACAAATCCACAATAGTTTTTCATTTAATTATTTAACAATATAAAAACACTTATGATAGATGTTGATTAAACTCTCCTTGAAGAGTTTTGTAGGATATAATTGCAACTGAATAAGTTTCCATCATCTTTTGAGGCGAAAGAGCAGGAGGTAAACTTCACTCCACTTGCATAAACTTATTTACTGTTACATATTCTGAAACAGATGTTTCAAAATGACCTGCAGCGGGAGGTCTACAACACCTTCCCACTCTCAATAGTGCCCACTAGTGGCCAAAACCTGTAACTTTCTTCATATTTCCTCTTTCATCTCATGAGCAGGAGGTTCTGAGCAGGAGGTTCTGAGCAGGAGGTTCTGAGCAGGAGGTTCTGAGCAGGAGGTTCTGAGCAGGACATGAGCTTTTCATTTGTTGGAGCAGAAGCTCCTACTGAGCTGAGCCTCACGAGGAACTGCTCCTGCTTCAGCAGATCTCTTTCTCTCTCTCTCCCTCTCTCTCTCTCTCCTCTCTGCCTTCTCTCTTTCTCTTCCTCCTCTCTCTCTCTCTTTCTTTCTCTATTCCTCCTCTCTCGCTCCTCTGCCTCCTCTCTCTCTTTCTCTCTTTCTCTTTCTCTCTCTCTCGCTCTCTCTCTCTCTCTCTCTCCCTCTCTGTGCTTCCTCCTCTCTCCCTCCTCTCTTCCTCCTCTCTCTCTCTCTTCCTCCTCTCTCTCTCCTCCCTGCCTTCCCTCTCTCTTCCTTCTCTCCTCTCTGCCTTCTCCCTCTCTCTCTCCTCTCTGCCTTCTCTCTCTCTCTCTCTCTCCTCTCTCTCTCCTCTCTGCCTTCTCTCTCTCTCTGTGCTTCCTCTCTCTCTCTTTCTTTCTCTATTCCTCCTCTCTCTCTCCTCTCTGCCTTCTCTCTCTCTCTCTCTCTCTCGTTCTTTCTTTCTCTATTCCTCCTCTCTCTCCTCTCTGCCTTCTCTCTCTCTCTTCCTCCTCTCTCTCTCTCTCCTCTCTGCCTTCTCTCTCTCTCTGTGCTTCCTCTCTCTCTCGTTCTTTCTTTCTCTATTCCTCCTCTCTCTCTCCTCTCTGCCTTCTCTCTCTCTCTTCCTCCTCTCTCTCTCTCTCCTCTCTGCCTTCTCTCTCTCTCTGTGCTTCCTCTCTCTCTCTTTCTTTCTTTATTCCTCCTCTCTCTCTCTCTTCCTCCTCTCTCTCTCCTCTCTTCCTCCTCTCTCTCTCTTCCTCCTCTCTCCCCTCTGCCTTCTCTCTCTCTCTTCCTCCTCTCTCTCCTCTCTGCCTTCTCTCTCTCTTCCTCTTCTCTCTCTCCTCTCTGCCTTCTCCCTTTCTCTCTCTCCTCTCTGCCTTCTCTCTCTCTCTCTTGTTCTTTCTTTCTCTATTCCTCCTCTCTCTCTTCTTCCTCCTCTCTCGTCTCTGCCTTCTCTCTCTCTGTGCTTCCTCTCTCTCTTTCTTTCTCTCTTCCTCCTCTCTCTCTCCTCTTTGCCTTCTCTCTCCCCCTTTCCCCTCTTCTTCCTCAGATTTCTGCTCTTCTTTGTCGTGGTGGCCAGTGACTAAGTTGTTCTCATAAGCTTTTTTTCTGAGTGATGTGTGTCTTTCATGTGGTCTGATCAGTTCCAGAGCTGCAGTGTGCTCCTGGGCTGGGGGCCACTACAGCGGGGGGGCCCAGGGTGCCCCACCTCACCACAAACCCTCTCTACACAGCAGGCATCACAGGACTTTTATGTTTGGGACAGGTCTGGAAAAACAATATTATGATTGTGTGGGTGATTAGAGGGTCTTTCAGTCTTTCATTATAATGCAATGTTTTATATCTGGTGTGCTGTTTAGCCGGTTTAACTCCTCTCTCACATCAAAGACTCTGCAGACACGTTGTCTTTTAGCAGGTTTAATGATATTCGAAAAGGTAAAACTGAAAAATAGACATATTTAAAATCAAAACATGTCCATTACAATACATATAAATAATAAACAAATCCACATATATGTATACAAAGCAGACTAGATGACGCAATATTGATGGCTACGTGGTTAGCGTGTAATTAACATATTGCAGAGATGGAACAGTCAAATTCAATACTGAACACTGGCTTATAGAAAATAACATAAATGCAGCTGTTGTGCACGCGTACAACATTACATACCGGCAATGCAACCTCAAAATAAAGAAATCTGCGATCTCCAAAAGCAGCCAAAGCTGCGTGCGGCCGTGCCTGGTGCCTTCATGGCTCGCTGTTACTTCCGGTTAAATAAAGTTTTGTTTTAAACATGTGCTCTACCTGCGACATTTAAAAGTATCCACTAGATGGCGGCATAAGAAAACAAATGCAATGAAATTAAAGCATAGATCAAATTATGCACTTTTAAACTAAAAACACAACATTAATGCATAACAGAACACTCCCCGTCTGGCGTGATTACATGCCACTATACACTTAGGAAGGCACTAATACAACAATTTCAGAGATTGGTCGCGTAAAAACCTTAGAACCATCTGATTTGGCAACTTTAACCTCTACTGTACGGACTTTGCCATCTTTAGAAGGAAACACTTGAGTAATGAGTCCAAGAGGCCATTGGTTTCTGGGTATTTGATTGTCCTTGAGCACAACCGTACTCCCAGGTGTTACATTTGGTTGTTCAGATTGCCATTTACGGCGTGGCTGGAGTGTAGGTAAGAATTCTTTCCTCCATTTGTCCCAGAAGGTGTTTGACAGGTGCTGGACCTGCCGCCACTGATACTTATAGAGGTCCGCCACTGAAAAGTTGCCCACTGGCGCTTGAAGTTGGGCCGATTTTTGAGAAAGCAAAGTTGCTGGAGTAAGAATAAATGGGTCGCTAGGGTCAACTGAAACAGGAACAATTGGCCTAGCGTTTATGATAGCTGACACCTCTGACATAAAGGTGACCAGAACATCATGAGTCAGTTTAGTGTTTTTGAACTGGAAAAACATTGTGTCCAATATTCTCCGAGCAAGACCGATCATCCGTTCCCACGATCCGCCAAAGTGAGAAGCGTGTGGTGGATTAAAAGTCCATGTACATCCCTGTTCTTTCAAGTAGGTTAGTACAGCTTTGTCCATGTTTGAAGGTATTTTAAGTTCTTTGCATGCACTGACGAAGTTTGTGCCTCTATCCGACCGAATGGTTTTGACAGGTCCTCTAACAGCTAGAAACCGTCTGAGTGCATTAATGAAACTTGATGTATCAAGTGACTCAATCACTTCGATGTGAACCGCTCTTATGCTTAAGCATGTGAAAATTACAGCCCATCTTTTGTTTTGAATAACATGTCCTCTGGTTCTTGTTGAAGACACAAACCATGGACCAAACACATCAATGCCCACATTTGTGAATGGGGGATCTGTAGAAAGGCGGTCTGGAGGGAGGTTAGACATTTTCTGTGTGCTTAGCGGAGCACGAAGTCTTTTGCAAGTTGTGCAGTTAAAGATTATTGTACTAACCTTCCTTTTGCCTCCAACAACCCACCAACCTGCAGCACGAACAGCTCCTTCAGTGAACAGACGACCTTGATGATGAGTTTGTTCGTGGTAGTGTCTTATGAGAAGAGCTGCCACGTGATGGCGACCAGGAACAATGAGAGGGGTCTTTTCGTTTTGATTCAGTTTTGAGTTAACCAAGCGACCACCTACTCGCAAGAGTCCATTTTCATCCAAGAAAGGGTCTAAGTTCTTTAAAGGGCTGGTTTTGGGAAGTTTTTCTTGGTTTTGTAAACACTTGATTTCGTCGGCGTACACATCCTGCTGCATTGCTTGAATCACAACGTCTTGCGCTTGATTAAACTCAGCAACAGTGAGTCCTGTTTCGCAGTAGTGCCAGCCATTGCACTGTTTAGGTTTGCGTGAAGCTAAACTGAAATTGTGGATGATGTGCAGTAAACGAGCGAGTGCACGGGTAAGTGATTTCCAAGACGAAAACTTTGTGAATCTCTGAGAGCCGAGTTGGTTGAAACAGGTAGTGGTTTTGAGAGTGGATACCTGTGGTCTGACTTCTGAGTCAGTGCTGGGCTCAACGAGGTCATATGTGTCCGTGGGAATGCCCTGATTTTGCACCAGAATGTCTGGGCCAGTGAGCCAGTTACTTAGTGGTAGTTGGTAAGCAGGAACAGAACGAGTGGCGTGGTCTGCGGGGTTCTGACTGCTGGGTATGTAAAACCACTGACTGGGCTGAGAAGAACGGTGGATTCTGTTTACACGGTTACTAACATAGACATAGAATCTACGTGTCTCGTTATAGATATAACCTAAAACGACTTTACTGTCCGTGTAAAATGTGCAGTTATCTAGTTCAATGTCTAGTTCATCTGAGATTAGGTCTGCAAGATCTACTGCTAACACAGCGGCGCAAAGCTCTAATCTTGGGATGGTCTGATCAGGGCGTGGAGCTAGCTTTGCTTTACCCATCACAAAGCCCACTTGGCAGTTTCCTACTGCGTCTGTGACTCTAAGATAGGCTACTGCTGCAATGGCCTTAGTAGACGCATCTGAGAAGATGCACAGTTCTTTCTTTACAGCAGTAGAAGGTGAAATGTCTGTGTACACTCTGGGAATCGACAGCTTTGACAATTCTTTGAGTGAGTTTTTCCAGAAAGTCCAAGTTTCTTGCATTTCTGAAGGCAATGGTGCATCCCAGTCTCCGTTCTCAACAGTGAGTTCCCTTAGAATCCACTTTCCCTGTATAGTGACTGGCGCTACAAAGCCTAAAGGATCGTAAAGGCTGTTAATTGTTGATAAAACACCTCGCCTAGTGAAGGATTTCATCTCATCTGAAGTATTGAAGGTGAAACAGTCTTTTTTTATGTCCCAAAGAAGGCCGAGACTACGTTGAATGGGGACAGAATCGGCTTCAAAGTCTAAATCTTTTAGGTCTTTAGCATGGTCTTGGGACGGGAAAGCTTCCAAGACTTCTTTTCTATTGGTTGCAATTTTGTGCAGTCTCAGGTTTGATTTTGAAAGTGTGTCTCGTGTTCTTTGCAAAAGAGACACAGCTTTTTCAACAGTAGGCAAAGATTTAAGTCCATCATCTACGTAGAAGTCCCGTGTGACAAACTGCTGAACATCTGGATCACTTCCACAGCGTAGAACGGACTGATGCAAGCCATACATGGCAACCGCTGGAGAAGGGCTGTTCCCGAAAACGTGAACAGTCATTCGGTATTCTGTAATGTCTTTGGAAAGGTCATTGTCACGGAACCACAAAAAACGCAAGTAGTTCCTCTCCTCCATACGAACGTTGAAGCAATAAAACATTTGCTCAATGTCTGCGGTAAACGCAACAGCATCTTTCCTAAAGCGCATGAGGACTCCAAGTAGTGAGTTGTTAAGGTCTGGCCCTGTTAACAACACGTCATTCAAAGACACGCCTTCATGTTTGGCACTGCTATCAAAGACTACCCTAATCTGTTTGGGCTTCCTTGGGTGATAAACGCCAAATAGTGGCAAATACCAACATTCTTCTTCATCTTCCAAAGGAGGAGCTATTTCTGCATGTCCATTTTGAAATACTTTGTCCATAAAGTTTATGAAATGCTCTTTCATTTCTTCCTTTCTTTCAAAATTGCGGACAAGTGACATTAAGCGTTTCAGTGCTTGCGGCCTGTTGTTTGGTAGTTTCTGACGTTGAGATTTGAATGGCAAAGGCGCTGTCCAAGTACCATTTTTGTCCTTTGTAAGTCCTTCCTCCATTGTTTTTAGAAATGCCTTGTCCTGAATGGAGGGCGCAATGTAATTGTCAAGTTTGGTTTGTTTGAACAAATTACATCCTAAGTGGTCGGGTTCACATGTGGTGTTGTCACCGAGCTGAGTGCTGACACTGAAAGGAATTTGGATGTCACAATGCTTTTCTTTAACATGGTATACATTTGGGCATGGCTCAAACACTGTGGGACGACCTTTCTCAGTGGCATTGGTGAAAAGAGTGTTTACTGCCAAGGTTTTGTGGACATCACCTAAACACACGTTTCCTACTATGACCCATCCCAGGTCAAGTTTTTGCGCATAGGGTGCATTGTGAGGGCCACTTATCTGTTTGCGGACTTTGTGTACTCGTACTACGTCCCGTCCAAGGAGCATTAGTATATGAGCGTTAGAGTCCAAGTCAGGGATAAGATGAGCTACAGGTTTGAGGTGGGCGTGATGAATGGCCGCACTTGGAGTAGGAATCTCACATCTGTCATTTGGGATGTTTTTGCATTCAATGAGGCTAGGCAGTGGGATTTGGACTGTGCCATCTAAAGCTTCCACTATGTAACCAGTAGCTCTCCTACCCATAGCCTCTTTAACACCTGCACATGTTCTAAGTGAATAGGGATAACTAGGACCACAGTCATTAAACAACTCAAAAAACTCTGGGCGGACTAATGATCTGTTACTCTGTTCATCATGAATGGCGTAGAGTGGTACTGCTTTGTCTGGACAGCCTGCAGGGTAAACTTTTACGAGACAAATTTTAGAGCATGATCTACCTGCCTCATTCTCACCACAAACCTGAGTACATTTTGTCATTATCTCCTCAGGCCGTGCGTTACCTGGCTCCCCGCCGTGCTCTGATGCCGGCTCTGAGTTTAGCTCTGGTTCTGTCTGCCATGGGGCTAGGCCAGGGTGAAGTGCAGCACAATGTTTTTCATTGCCACACTCGGAACACTGGAGTCTGACTTTACAGTCTTTGGCTATATGCTTGGATGAGGCGCAGAATCTGAAGCAAATATTGTTTTCTTTTATAAATGTTTTTCTCTCGTCAAGAGGTTTCATGCGAAAGGTTCTACATTTTGTTAAAGGATGAGCCTTTTTGTGCAGTGGACAGAGTTTCTCACTGTCTGTTTTTTTGTACGCATGGGTTTGTAAATCTGGATTGAAGCCCGTGCCTACATCAGTTTTGTGCACTGATATTTCTTTTTGTCTGTTTGCTTTCCAAGGGGTTTGTCTGGTTTGGGAGCAGCATCTGTGTATGAGCTGAACTGAAAGCTAGGGTCATTCCTAGCATTGGCCTCTTGAGCGACAAAGTTCACACAAACCCTGAATGGTGGATAAGTGACACAGTTTTGACGTTTGTATGTTGTTCCAACTGTTATCCATCTTTCCTGTAAGTTAAAAGGAAGCTTTTGGATGATAGGATTTACACCTCTGGCTGTGTCTAGATATGAGAGGCCAACAAGGTCTCCTTCAGCTTTAGCACTCTCGATTTCCATTAGTAGGTCGCTGAACTTTCTTAGTTTCACATAGTCTTTAGATGTGATTTTTGGAAATGAATCTACTCTTTTGAAAAGGGCATCTTCAATTGCCTCAGCTGAGCCGTAACATTGTTCAAGTCTATCCCAAATCATCTCAAGACCTGCTTCAGGATTGTTTATGTGTATGGCTCTGATTTGCTCCACATGTTCAGCGGATTCTTTGCCAAGCCATTTTAACATCAAGTCCATTTCCTCACTAGCTGTCAAGTCCAACCCTCTGATAGCACTGTTGAAAGAGCGCTTCCACGCTCTAAAGTTTTGGGGCTTATCATTAAACTGGAGAAGTCCTGTTGCAACTATTTCCCTGCGCGCAAAGTACCTGATAAAGTCAGTTGCATTACTGTCCCTCTCTTGGGGAGGATTGAAATGTGTTGGTGCTGACACCTTGTGGGTCCAGTTGGTAATGCCAGGTTTAAAAGGATGGGAAAAGGCACTAGCTGGAACATACTGGGAATAGTTGCCATTTGGAAAAGAAGCATGTGGAGTTAGATAGTTGTTGTTATCCTCTCCTCTAGGTTGTAACAACGCATTGCTAATGTGCTCCTGCTTGAGTTGCATTTGTGCATCATTGTTTTGTAATGGTTCAAAAGTGCAACCTTCACCCTTGTTCATAAGTGTGGCTTGGTCCTTGACATACTGTTCTGTGCGCTCGGCTTTTTCGGACCGAGTTGGATGGCTTTGAGCGTCTAACTGTGAAGCAGCGGCTGCCTCTAATGCTTCTGCTTCTGCTATGGCTGAGGCTAAATCTTTTTCCTGCCGTAATAGCTCAATAGATGCTTCGAGTTTAGCTTTTTCTAATTTCAAACTCATCTCTTTTTCTGCAAAGTTGAGACGGGCCTTTGCTGCCTCAGCTTTTGCTCTTGCCTTGGCAGCTGCAGACCCTGTTGATCCGGCTTCAGACCGGGTTTTATAGGATACAGACTTGTTGGATGGCGCCTTGGCGGATGTTGCGTTGCATGGCGTGCTGTCCGATGATGAAGCCTGGGTGGATGGAGCTTTGTCGGCCATAGTTGCGTTGACAAAGTGACGATTGCTGGAACACTGCTGAATGCCTTGCTGCTTGAGGCGTAGTAGTGGTCAGCGTAGATTCACTCTTGTCGCAGGGGGATGACCGCAGAATCTTCTGCCTGGATGCTGCCGTTTCACTGTGCTGTTTAGCCGGTTTAACTCCTCTCTCACATCAAAGACTCTGCAGACACGTTGTCTTTTAGCAGGTTTAATGATATTCGAAAAGGTAAAACTGAAAAATAGACATATTTAAAATCAAAACATGTCCATTACAATACATATAAATAATAAACAAATCCACATATATGTATACAAAGCAGACTAGATGACGCAATATTGATGGCTACGTGGTTAGCGTGTAATTAACATATTGCAGAGATGGAACAGTCAAATTCAATACTGAACACTGGCTTATAGAAAATAACATAAATGCAGCTGTTGTGCACGCGTACAACATTACATACCGGCAATGCAACCTCAAAATAAAGAAATCTGCGATCTCCAAAAGCAGCCAAAGCTGCGTGCGGCCGTGCCTGGTGCCTTCATGGCTCGCTGTTACTTCCGGTTAAATAAAGTTTTGTTTTAAACATGTGCTCTACCTGCGACATTTAAAAGTATCCACTAGATGGCAGCATAAGAAAACAAATGCAATGAAATTAAAGCATAGATCAAATTATGCACTTTTAAACTAAAAACACAACATTAATGCATAACAGAACATCTGGACTGAAACATGTGTCAAAACCAGCAGTACAACCAGTTCACAACTAAACCTGCCGCTATTATCAGTCACAGAGTGTCAGGTTACAGCGCCCCCAGAGGGCGTAAGTGCTATTAAAAGTATAGTTATTAACTTCTGTTGGTATTCTCTTTTTATCCCCCGGTAAAGTAATACATTTAATATACAAATCAAGTTAGAAATCAGAGCATAATAATAGACTCAGCACAGGGACTAATGCGGGACTTCATCTGTAACTTACCCTGGACTAGGCAATGACCATCACAGGACCAACCTCCATATTCAGAATGAGGACTACAATGAATTGAGGAACAAAAAACAAAAAACGCAGATTCCCCATGTTTAGTCCTGACTCTGGCACCAGCAGGAGGCCGGCACTGATATGTCCGAGATGTACTTTGGTGCTAGGCCATGGAGAGACTTGTACACAAGCAAAGCTGCTTTAAAGTCTATTCTCTGAGCCACAGGGAGCCAGTGCAGAGACTTGAGAACAGGACTAATGTGATGGTACTTCCTGGTTCTAGTCAGGACCCGAGCAGCAGCGTTCTGGATGTACTGCAGCTGTTTTACAGCTTGTTTGGAGAGACCAGTGAGCAGGCCGTTACAGTCTAATCTACTGGAAACAAACACATGGATAAGTCTCTCCAAGTCTGTAATAAACTCGAAAGCTTATCTGGACAGCTACTAAATATATTAAAAAACAATGGGAGAAAAGGAGTAACCTTGTTTTGACAGATGAAGAGTAGTTACAGTTTTTTTTACGATTGAATAAACACAATTTTGATTGTTTTGTTTTATTTAGCAAAACCCTACACACAATTAGCACAACCACAAACCCAATTAGCGAAACACCTTAGCTCCTTTGCAAAATGAAACACTCTTGTAAAAACTATACACTAACTTATCAAAACCATATTTTTTACCATATGAAACACACACGTTGCATATGACTTAACTATGTTTGCACCAGTTACACACCAGTTACACACCAGTTACACACCAGTTACACACTCTTTACACACCAGTTACACACCAGTTACACACCAGTTACACACCAGTTACACACTCTTTACACACCAGTTACACACCAGTTACACACCAGTTACACACCAGATACACACCAGTTACACACCAGTTACACACCAGTGACACACTCTTTACACACCAGTTACACACCAGTTACACACCAGTTACACACCAGTTACACACCAGATACACACCAGTTACACACCAGTTACACACCAGTTACACACCAGTGACACACTAGATACACACCAGATACACACTGCTGTTGAAAACCTTAAACACTTTGGGTTAATTCTGCTTCTAAGTGCACAGAGTCGTGTGGGTGAAGTTCACAGTTAATTTGGAAAACATGGCTCGGATTTGCACAACTGTAAACACAATGTCTGCTCACACTTTGTGCAAAACAACACACACAGTGAACACTACACACACTTGTATCACTGTAGACACCACACAGGACACAAGACTAATGCTGTTGACAATGTCATTTATTCTTTTCCATATACTCAAGACAACATGGCGGAAAAAAAAACCATTTCCCAATTTTCATGAACATTACATTTGATCCAGTACAAAAAAGAACCCTCCCAAAACTCCTCCCCCTCCTCCTCCTGCTTGAAGTCTTCCTCTTCCTCTTCCTCTACATCCACCTCGACCTTCACCTCTGGCACGGCCTCTGCCTCCTTCTTCTCCTCCTCCTCTTCCTCCTTCTCATCGTCACTCTTCCTCTTCCTTCCATTTTGGTTCAGTTTGATGAACTCACCTGCTGCATTTTTATAGTGCTTAAATCTGATTGGTGTGTCTACAATTAAGCGATCTTGTGTTTGCTCACCTGATGACAGTGTTCAATGGATTGGCACTTGGGTGTGGTCATTTGGCACATGGGTGTGGTCATTTGGCACATGGGTGTGGTCATTTGGCACATGGGTGTGGTCATTTGGCACATGGGTGTGGTCATTTGGCACATGGGTGTGGTCATTTGGCACATGGGTGTGGTCATTTGACAGTCAGTGCTTTAGAATTGCAAGAAAGTGACATCTTGATAAACTTCTGTGTCTAAATGCACAAGTGTGTTCAGTGTTGTAAATCACTGTGTGTGTTGTTTTGCACAAAGTGTGAACTGACTTATTGTGTTACAGTGGTGCAGATCTGAGGCCGAGTTTTGCTCCTTGAGTGTAAGGTTTTGATAATTGGGCTAAACTTTAGATTTTAGTGTTTATTCAATCGTAAAAAACTGTAAATGTGTATATATCCCAGACAACCACAAAATCACATGTCCGGAGGACATTTTGCTGAAAAAATGTGTCACATTTTTCCATACCACCATGTCAAAGTGCCCATTATTCACATGGAACATGCTAACTGTCGCTCAGAAATATTCGACTGAAATGAACAATGCACTGCAGACTGTTTTAGACATAGTCATGCCTCTAGATTTATGTATCTGAGCCTCAGAACTCCTGCCATGGACAAAATAAATGGATACCTTTGGATACTACTTTTGACAGCAGGAAAAAGGCCATCACAAGGAAATAGATGGGACAAAACCTCGCCAACGATCAAGAACTGGACTGACATAATAACATAATATATGGATAATATGACATTCAGACTTAATTTGAAAATGTATATATTTGACAGACTTTTGACTAAATGGGACTAAACTGTAGGAAGCCGTAAGTCATACTGTGCCATTATTATTATTATTTATGATATTTAATTTTTTCTCGCATTAGTCTCTGCTCATGTTTCTTGTTTTGTGTTTTTTTTTTCTATTAAAAAATGTAATGAAAGTTGCACTGTTGTCATAGTAATTAACAATTCAAAACAAAATGTTATTTCATCTGAATTCTCAAAGGCCCTCAAGATGATGCCTATAAACAGGACATAGAAATAATTATTATACCGACTTAACATCCAATAAATGACAGGATAAACTAAGGAAGTTGTATTTACACATATAATTGTATAGTGTAAAGCCTAAGCAAATGTTTAATTCATGCATTGTTCGGGGCAATCTGTGCAGTGGATTGTGGGATGCTCATAGCTCCTTAACACTGGTTGGGAAGTAGCCGAGGATCCTCTGCTAAAGTAGCTGTGAAAGGAAGCATAATGTCTCCTTTTCCTACCTCCTTCCTCAATGAAAGGATTATTATCATGGCGGACGGTGACGCACATCAGGCTTTATCTTAAGGATCCGTGAGGTTCAGTATCAAAAGATATTCAGTTACAGACTAAAGCTTGTTTTACTATTTGACCTTTCCTTCACTCCTTCCCTCCCTCCTCTGCTCCTTTTCCTCATGTCCTCAGCACTTCCTCCCTCACTTCCTTTTTCTAATTTCCCCTCTCGATCACCGCCTCCCTCTAACTCCGGGTTCCTAATAGGCCATTACTTTGTCAGCTCGTGGGGGACATTCTAGGGGCCCTGCTTTTTTTCATTAGTCCTTTGAGAGCACAGATCTATTGGCTGGGGCCCGAGACAGACTACCCCAGGGCCCTTTCATGTGTCTGCCCAGATCGCAGCACTTTGTAGCCTTAATAAAGTTCATTTATGGGTTGAGAGGCTACAGGACACATGGAGCAGGTTAGTCTGGACTCTGGACCGGTTCAGCCTGGTCCACATCTGGTTCTGCTCTGGGGGGTTTTGTGTTTGGGCCACTTCTCACCTCGCTGGGGCCGCTCCTCTGTGTTCTCCTCATCTGCACTCACTCAGGCTCCAAGAGGCTGAGCAGGAGATGTGATCCTGGGATGACCTGGTGGAAAGAGCGGGGACATTTACTAACACCTTATTTAAGGGTGTTTTTTGTTCAACTGATTTTTTTAGAGCTTTTAACCCAAATCACTGCGGAATCTGGAACGCTTCTGTTAATGGCTCTGCTACACGAGCAACTGACGTCACACATAATGTTTTATTAACACATCTAATCTAAATTGTACCTGAATTATACTTTTTAATCATGAGTCTGGTTTCAGCAATTCACAAAATATGTATAGTAACTGGCTCGAGCCATGGAATCCGAGGAGCCATTGTTTTCCCCTGGTTTCTTCTTATTATTATTATTCATGGTTTTCTGCCATAACATAACAGTTGCCACAAAGGGCGATAGGTTAGTTTATTTGTTATTTGCAGCTAAAAACCACATGGAAAGATGTGTGAAAAAAGCTCAAGTGCACAAGAAAACATAACAGAAAAAAACCACATAGACAAACATCGGACAAAAGATACAAAAAACTAGAAGCAAGCAAGTTAAAAAGATAAAGTTAATATGATTTTAAAAATAAATAAAAATCAAGATCCTAATAGTTAGATTGCATTGTTCACACTAGTAAAGGCTAGTTTTGTATTTACTCATTCATTTGCATTTACTCATTCATTCATGAATGATTTGAACGATAATAAGCCAACTAGTTTAAGATTGTAACACATTTGTTTAGTTTGAATGTTCTGATCAGCTCCTTCCATGTTGTTAGCACAGATTTTACACAAAGGTTCTCCACCTCCTCCAAATGACTCAACCGTCCATCATCTGCCAGTAAGGCCACACCAGTACAGCAACGCTCTGATTTGAGCTTAAATACAGTCATTTTTCAGACAAGGCAAACCACAGCCTCCTTTTTCTTTTGCTAATTGTTAAGTTTGAAATCGCAAAATCGGAAGTTTTTTTTATCCCTTTGCCGTACAAACATTGAGATTGTTTAATTCCACTCATCAAACAGCCTGTTGGGAATGGAAATTGAAAGAGTCTGGAATAGATATATCTGGGCAAAACATTCATTTTTATAGTTTCAATCCTCTGACTTAAACTCAAGTACGGGATAATTGTCCATTTTTCAAGATCCTTTTTTATAGTAGTAAAAAGAGGGGTATATTTTTTCTCCAGAATTGTTGATAGGACCATCTGTGTTCTCTTTGTCATCATCTCACAAGACAAGTATTCCAGAAGCCAAAAGTGACCCAGACGGCTTTGGAAGATAGACCTCTCAGGCTTCTCAAATTGAAACAGTGGAAACAAGTCACAGGTTCAGTTCTGTTAATGGCAATACTACAGGAAAAGGACAATAATCATTGCACTAAAGGTCATGTCTGGACCATAACCTGTTTAGAATTTCTCCTGTTGTGCTACAGATTTACTAAGCAGCCCCAGAAATAAGGCAAAGACACTCTCCAGCTCCCAGCAGATAGACATAAGAGCAGACAGAGTTAGAGGGATCTCTAGTGGATCTGACCCCTGTGTGCCTCTGTGCACGGTTCATCTCAATATCCTGTACTTCTGCTGCTATTGTGGCTTATTTTCCACACTGGGGTCGAATAGCCTCCAGTGCAACAGCAGACACAACACTTTACACAACACTTTACACAACACTTGACACAACACTTGACAACACTTTACACAACACTTGACAACACTTTACACAACACTGTACACAACACTTTACACAACACTTGACACAACACTTGACACAACACTTGACACAACACTTGACAACACTTTACACAACACTTGACAACACTTTACACAACACTGTACACAACACTTTACACAACACTTGACACAACACTGTACACAACACTTTACACAACACTTGACAACACTTTACACAACACTGTACACAACACTTTACACAACACTTGACACAACACTGTACACAACACTTTACACAACACTTGACAACACTTTACACAACACTTGACAACACTTTACACAACACTTTACACAACACTTGACACAACACTTTACACAACACTTTACACAACACTTTACACAACACTTGACACAACACTTGACACAACACTTGACACAACACTTGACAACACTTTACACAACACTTGACAACACTTTACACAACACTGTACACAACACTTTACACAACACTTGACACAACACTGTACACAACATTTTACACAACACTTGACAACACTTTACACAACACTGTACACAACACTTTACACAACACTTTACACAACACTTGACACAACACTTGACACAACACTTGACAACACTTTACACAACACTTGACAACACTTTACACAACACTTTACACAACACTTGACACAAGACTTTACACAACACTTGACACAACACTTGACAACACTTTACACAACACTGTACACAACACTTTACACAACACTTGACACAACACTTGACACAACACTTGACAACACTTTACACAACACTTTACACAACACAACACTTTACACAACACTGTACACAACACTTTACACAACACTTTACACAACACTGTACACAACACTTTACACAACACTTTACACAACACTTGACACAACACTTTACACAACACTTTACACAACACTTTACACAACACTTGACACAACACTTGACACAACACTTGACACAACACTTGACACAACACTTGACACAACACTTGACAACACTTTACACAACACTGTACACAACACTTTACACAACACTTGACACAACACTGTACACAACACTTTACACAACACTTGACAACACTTTACACAACACTTGACAACACTTTACACAACACTTTACACAACACTTGACACAACACTTTACACAACACTTTACACAACACTTTACACAACACTTGACACAACACTTGACACAACACTTGACACAACACTTGACACAACACTTGACAACACTTTACACAACACTTGACAACACTTTACACAACACTGTACACAACACTTTACACAACACTTGACACAACACTGTACACAACATTTTACACAACACTTGACAACACTTTACACAACACTGTACACAACACTTTACACAACACTTTACACAACACTTGACACAACACTTGACACAACACTTGACAACACTTTACACAACACTTGACAACACTTTACACAACACTTTACACAACACTTGACACAACACTTTACACAACACTTGACACAACACTTGACAACACTTTACACAACACTGTACACAACACTTTACACAACACTTGACACAACACTTGACACAACACTTGACAACACTTTACACAACACTTTACACAACACAACACTTTACACAACACTGTACACAACACTTTACACAACACTTTACACAACACTGTACACAACACTTTACACAACACTTGACACAACACTTGACACAACACTTGACACAACACTTGACACAACACTTGACAACACTTTACACAACACTTTACACAACACTTTACACAACACTTTACACAACACTTTACACAACACTTGACACGACACTTTACAACTTTTCAAACTCTCTCTCCCTCCCTCTCTCTCTCTCTCTTCCTCTCTCTCTCTCGCTCACTCTCTCTCTCTCTCTTCTTCCTCTCTCTCTCTCCCTTTCTCTCTCTCTCTCTCTCTTCTTCTCCCTTTTTCTCCCTTTGTTTCTTTTTTCAGAGACTATGGGTATAATTTGTCCTCAAGACTGCTTTCGAAGTTTCCCAAAGGACGGAGAAATTTCCCCAGTATAATGTTCCTCCAGATAAGTCTTAATGTTGTTGGATATTTTTTCCTTGGTGTTGAACCTCCAAAGTGTGTTTTTTCATCTTTCCTCTAAATCTACAGAAATGTAGACAGGAGCATGATCACTTAGGTCTATTGTGCCTACATGAGAACAAAAAAAGTAATCTATTCTGGAACAGTATGTGGGTAAGAGAAATGGGTATTTGGGGATATTTTACCTCATTAACTCGGCCCTCACTGTCTGCAGATTGTCCATATTATCTGAAAAACTGTATGCTAAAAGGGAAACAGGGCTGTGACGACAAAATAAGCTATGAGGTCAATTTGAATTGAAATTTGACTTGATTAATGAGCGTCAAAGGTTAGTTAAAAAGGTAAAAAGTAAGAATAACTAGAAAAAGGTGGATCTTTGGAGAGCCAAACCTTACTCTTAAACGTACTTAAACCCGCTCTGGTGATGATCAGCGGGTAAAGTTAAACAAGGCCTGGACACAGCCTTTGTCCAATGAATGTGTCTGAGCCTAGCTAAGGTGAGAAAACATGTGAAGCGAACGGGAAGAAAAAACAGAGCGCGTAAAACTCTTGTGTCTTTATGTTCGCTTTAGTTAGAAGCCACAGTTTAAATCATCATAATAGCACCTCAGGACTTCATTTAGGAAGGAATATGTTTAAACACACAACAAAATGTTAAGATAAGATAAGATAAGATAATCCTTTATCGTCCACACATGGGGAAATTTCATTGATGCAACGCAGGTGGATACAGAGGTAGATACAGAAGAAAAGAACAGATCGCTTATAGGAAGTTTGAAAAACACTTTCAGTAGAAGATCTCCTATAAACAAAAACTCCTATAGACAAAACCTCCCATTACCCAACAAGTGATGGAGGGGAAAAAATAATAAAGATAAAAATGAATAAATAAATAAATAAATACATAAATACCATTGCATGTGATCACGACAGTAATTGCACATGAATATGTGTCACGACGGCACATAGATTGCACATGAATCACGACAGTAATTGCACATATGACAGAATTGCACATGGTTAGGTCAGTATTGCGAGTGTTCAGGACTAACAGTGTTTGTTATAAAGTCTGACAGCAGCAGGAAAGAAAGACCTACGGAACCTTTCCTTCACACAGCGAGGGTGGATCAGTCTCTCACTGAAGCTGCTCTCCAGAGCGGAGAGAGTGTCCTGCAGGGGGTGAGACTCATGGTCCAGCATGGATGTGAATCTAGCCAGGACCCTTCTGTCCCCCACCTCCTGCACCGAGTCCAGAGCACAGCCCAGGACGGAGCTGGGTTTCTTGATGACTTTGTCCAGCCTCTTCCTCTCCCGCTCTGTGATGCTGCTGCTCCAGCAGGCCACACCATACAGGAGGGCTGATGCCACCACAGAGTCATAGAAGGTTCATTCATTCAGGAGTGGCCCTGTCACTCCAAAAGACCTGAGTCTCCTCAGGAGGTAGAGCCGACTCTGGCTCTTCCTGTACAGTGCGTCTGTGTTATGAGTCCAGTCCAGTTTGTGGTTCAGATGAACACCCAGGTACTTGTATGAGTCCACTCTCTCAATGTCCCATCCCTGGATGTTCACTGGTGAGGGGGCAGTGGGGTGGCGTCTGCGGAAGTCCACCACCATCTCCTTGGTCTTCCCCGCGTTGATGAGGAGGTGGTTCCGCTGACACCAGTCCACAAAGTCCTGCTCCAGTCCTCTGTACTCCGCATCATCGTCGTCTGTGATGTGTCCGATGATGGCAGAGTCATCAGAGAACTTCTGCAGGACACAGCTGTCCGTGTCGTGTCTGAAGTCTGCAGTGTAAAGGGTGAAGAGAAAGGGCGCGAGGACAGTGCCCTGGGGCGCCCCCACACTGCAGGTCCGAGTGTCAGACACACAGTTCCGGGCTCTCACAAACTGGGGTCGGTCCGTGAGGTAGTCCAGGATCCACTCTGCCAGGTCATACTCCACACCAGCCGTCTCCAGCTTGTCCCTCAGGAGCAGCGGCTGGATGGTGTTGAAGGCGCTGGAAAGATTGAAGAACAGGATCCTCACAGAGCTGCCAGGCTTTTCCAGGTGAGAGAGAGAGCGGTGCAGCAGGGAGATGACGGCGTCCTCCACTCCGATGCCAGACCGATATGCAAACTGCAGCGGATCCATGGCTGAGCTCACGGTGGAGCGGAGGTGGTCCAGGACTAGCCGCTCCAGTGTCTTCATCAGGTGGGACGTGAGAGCCACCGGCCTGAAGCTGTTGAGGTCTTTGGGGCGCGGTGTCTTAGGCACAGGTACCAGACAGGAGGTCTTCCAGACCTGTGGTACCACCCTCAGCTTCAGGCTCAAAAGAAACCACATGTGACGGAACTTTAGCTTGGGTTAGGGTCAGGGTGAATACACAGCAAATTATCACTGGGAAGAAAATACAGCGTTAATACAAATGTAGAGATAATAGCAGCCACATGGTATTCGACACTATGCTTTCAGAGATGATGTCCAGTTTAGTCAAGAGTAACTAAACTTGTAACTTCTGGACTGTTGGTAACATTTCACAAACGTTTTTTGGATCTGTTTGATCTTCTACAGAAATCCTTTTGTCCTTTTGTTCTAGTGTCTGTTCTCTCCAGACTATGATGGCCTTGTAAGTCCTGAAGGGCAATAAAGGTGCCACATGCTGTTCAGGGGTCACAATTGGACCAGGGGAGAACTTGCTGACTGCTCCGTGAGATATGATTTCTGATTAGATCATCTCACTAATCATAATCAGACCTGTTCTGAGCATTTCTGCCTGGTTACGTCAGCATGCCGGGGCAAGCTAGCTTTTGTTTGTTTCTCATGGTAAATCCCTCTGCTGTCAGTAGATGGTGTGCTAACACCAATCCTGACATGCGAACACCAGACTGATACAAAGTGATGGGTGGTTTTCAGTACATATTATTTCTTGAAACATGAGATGCCACAGTAAACTACAAGAGCAATCAAAATGTGTCTTTTAAACAGTAGTAAAAGTGGGCTAGGTTGGGCAATGTGGTAGAAATAACATGACAAAAGAGGGACCAGTGCACACCCTTTCATCAGATATATATTCAGTTTGGCAGAGTATTTGGACTGTGGCTGTACAGATCCCGTTTCCCATCTGCAAGGCTTAAACATGTGACAGAGGTTTGGTCCTGTCTGGTTCAGCCTAAGTGAACAAAGCCAGGAGGAAAAGCTACTTGGATCCACGGAACATCAGCGGTTCACCACATACTAATGAGGGGAGCACAAACCCAGCAGCAGGAGAGCGTAGTGTGTAAAGTGTAAAGTATGCAGAGCATGGAGAGGGTGGAGAGAGAAGAGAGAGAAGAGAGAGCGGAGAGGATGGAGAGAGTGGTGAGAGTGGAGAGAGTGGAGGGAGTGGAGGGAGTGGAGGGAGTGGAGGGAGTGGAGGGAGTGGAGGGAGTGGAGATTTTCGAGAGCCTGGAGATTGCAGGGGGTGAAGAACGTGGAGAGGGTGGAGAACATAGAGAGCGCCGTGAGCATGGAAAGGGTGGAGAGTGTGGAGAGTGTGGAGCTTTCCCCAGGCCACACCTACATTAAACTGCTCTGCAAAATTAAAAGACACATTACAATATAATACATAATGTTCATACAAAATCTATACTATAAAATTCAATAAAACATTTGTCTTTATCTTTGATTTCCATTTTCATTTTTCTCATTCATATTTATGTATATTGTAATATATATTGGCGTACTACGTAATTATGTATAAAAAAAACATGATTTCTCTCCTGACTATCTGCAGAGCAGCATATAGATCGTGAACAGAATTAGAGTGAACAGAGTACTGATCCCTGTGGCACCCCATGAGAAGGTGAGGAGCTCTGGCTCACATTAACACACTGGTACCTGCCAATAAATAGAACTTAAACCAGCTACACCTACATCAACAGACCAACAGACCAAAACCACATGAATCTGAATGGCATTCGTCAAAAACCAGAGTGAGCATAACAGGCACTCTGCAAGCCACCCGCACAGGTCCTGAACCGCACCCGGAGTCAGTGTAACATGAACCGTGTTTAAAAGTTGGCATTATGTACAACTGTACATTATGTAAACATGTAAACATGTACGATAGGATCCTCCCCTCTGGGTCCAGGACTCTTTAAATGTCAGTAGGATTTTCCCGGTGAAATAGATATTGGTTTTGAACTAACCCTGTTTGCACATGTGCAGGACTCACTGAGCGCTCGCTCACAGAGCCGACTGCTGCACACACCAAACACCAGAAACTCACCTGCTTTAATCTGTGACACATAACACCACTAAAGGGTGAGCGCCTGTCAGCAGGTCGTGATAATAACTATATCAACTCCATGGAACAATAAGCCATGTGAGCTCATTATGTAATAGGTTGTTAACGATGGTTCAGTGTGTTTAGAACATGCAAGCAGTGCAACGTCTTAAATATTGTATTGTATCGCAGTGCTCCCACATGACAGTATTCAGTTCTGGCCTAAAATGAAATATTACACCCTACATAAATGAAATATTACATCCTACATAGATTAAATATTACATCCTACATAAATTAAATACTACATCCTACATAAATGAAATATTACATCCTACATAAATGAAATATTACATCCTACGTTCTACACTAACTCCATCGAACAGCTGTGGTTGGCGTAGTTCTACAGTTGATCCAGCAGAGGGCAGTAGGTCCCCATGTCTTCTCTGTAGGCTCGTGCTTGGGTCATCCTGGCCTCTCTCAGACACTATATTTACACTGTCTGTTTCTGGTTTGTCAGTGTGTTAAACAGATAATATGAATGCGAATGAAGTGAGTCAATGATTTTCTTTTCAAAACTCAATTGTTTCAAAGGCTGAAGAAGGTTAAATGAGATCAAACCAACAGCTGCCAAGACTTTCCCCTGAAGAAAAGACAGAATATATATCTATGTCCTTCGCTTTTGAGGGATGTTGTCTTATAGCACTTTTCCATAGCTATTTATATCTATTGGCATTTACATTTTTCATATCTATAGACATTTTCAATCTAACACATATCGTGAAAATAAATCTAAATATGTGTTCATTTTTCCTCCAATAATATATTGCGTATTGAATGTAATGTAGGCTTTAACGTGAGTCTATTTTTGGTTCCCTTCTCCGACTCTTTAGTTGCAGTGTGTTGAGGCTTTGGATGAAACGGTGTGACTTTTGACCTCTGAATCAGCCCCATGAGGAAGTACTTAGCAGTTGTAGCTAACACTGTATTTGAAGTGTGTCTGGAGCTGCCGGACTCTGTACAGCCCTGTGCTTATGCAGTAGGCTTAGTTGTACTAGTGCAATATTTACTTGGCCCAGGTCCCTGATTTGACTATAATACCATCAATGGATCACATGAGCGCAGCAGGATCACTCACTCACTCACTCTTTGACTGCTAAAGCCTCTGAAGACACTGCCTGCACAGCCAGTCTTACACTTCAACACTTTGTTGGACCAAAACATCTTCCTGTCACATTCTCAGTGTGCTTCAGATGATAAAATATCACACACACAATTGCATAACTAGGAATATGAATTGAATAATGGATAGCGACATGGTTGATTCAATAAATAAAAGCCCTTAGGAAAAGATCAAATACAAATATATTTGTTATATCTTAAATGTAGTGCATCGTCAAGATTAAGTTAGATATTGGTGGTTTTAAGATTCTAGAAGGTGAGTCTCTTCAATAGCTGCACATTGCAATTCACAATGAAATATCCAAAGGACAAATTGACAAATGTTTAATCTGATCCTTTCCATTACTTTGTATTACAGCAAAATATGATGTTTCTGTATTGAGTGTTATTGGCCCGCAATCGTTCATGAGGAGTGCCCAGGGACACACAGAGCAGATCGGTACAGTCGCAAGGCAGGAGGGTACTACCTCTCCAAGAGGACAAGCCCAAGCTCTGGTTTTCAAATATGTTTGCCAGTTTGAGTCAATGGCCGAGCTGATTGGTGCATATGGCCAGTTTAGCCTTTAGCTTGGTACATTGTGCTCATCTCCCTCGCTCTGGCTCGCGTCACCGCTCTGACCAATCAGAACGTTGTTAGAGCTGAATCTAAAGCAGTCTTTAGAAGCTTTTTATTTTAATTTTGAACTGAGAAAAAGCTTATGATCTGAAAATAGGCCACAAAAAACCTTCTGAAAGCTGTAGGTTCTGTGAGTCCGTGTGAGCTGAAAGAGGCTTTGCAAAGAAGTGAAATGAATGGAGAAACAGCTGATGAGTGTTCAAATGTGTTTTTGCAAGATCTGAGATCGGCCTTATGATTAAAAAGTATAATTCAGGTACAATTTAGGTTTTATTTAATAATAAATACAAATATTTGTTTTATTTGGGTGACCAGAGCCAATCACAGAGCCTTTTGACCTGGTGCATGTTTTGGGTTAATTGTGCTGAACATTTAGCCACTGCCGGGTTGTGCTCCTTCCTCCAACACCAACACCTCCAACGGCCCGAGCCTGTGTGTGGATGAGCCGGATGGGTAAATGGGCATTCGCTCCACTGCACCAGGCACTTTCACGCTCATAACCTCCAGAAAAGAGTGCTGCTTGTGGACCTGCTGCTCACGCACGCACGCACACACGCACACACACACACACACACACACACACTCCGGACGGGGCCATGCCAGATGTCAAGCTCTGTCTCGGAGCAATTAAAGCGCAAGAATGGATTTGCCGTTTGTTTCGTCTGCTGCTCTGTCTAATTGAGCGATTGAGATCTTAATTAGATTAGCTCTTTATTCACTCCTCAGCGTCTTAATCCTCCGCTTCTAAAATATCCAATAATTATCAGCTCCTTGTAATTTAATTAAGAAAATGGTTTCCAAGTTGATGACAAAGTGCAAAGAGCTGTGGTGGTGCAGTGAGCAGACTGAGTACTTCTGTGGACCACTTTCTTTAACAGCTGAGGCCATTTACACAGTACACAGTATGTTTCATTAAAAAATACTGTGTCTGAAGTAATTTATCCTAGGACCATTTTATGACTTTATTTTTTCATTTTCATTTTGTCGGCAACAGCAATATGATGCACTAGGTCCCTTTGGAGTCGTAGGTCAAGACGTGGGAGCAGATGGTGGTGTTGGCTTGGCCGGGGCCTGGCTGACCTCACTGCACAGACAGTGGGGGCCTCACTGCACGGATAGTGGGGGCCTCACCGCGCAGACAGTTGGGGCCTCATAGCACAGACAGTTGGGGCCTCACTGCGCAGACAGTTCGGGCATCACAGCACAGACAGTGGGGGCCTCACCGCACAGACAGTGGGGGCCTCACCGCACAGACAGTCGGGGCCTCAGCGTGTAGACAGTAGGGGCTGAGCAGGAGGACCTTGCACCTTGCAGGGATGGAAGCCAGTGCAGGGCGCTGAGGATGTAAGTGATGTAAGTGATGTGTGTTTCCACAAACTGATTGATGTTTTTCCAGGGATCCTGATGAGGAGCGCGATACTTCATACTAATGATGAATCCTACCTGGAAGAGACAAATGTTTCTCTGCAGCCGGAAGAGAGAGGGACGAAGTTTAAAAATATTGCTGAGGTGAAAGGAGGAGATTTTGTAGATGTGGATGACATGATTGTCAAAGGAGAGTTAAACTTCACCCCAAGGTTGGCAACAAAGGGAGAAATGTTGTGTCTTAAGATGGGGGAGAGTGAAGATGGTGACTGGCTCCGGGTTTTGGAGCCATTGATCTGCACATCGGAAGTTTTGACTCATCTCCTCCAGATAGGAGCTGAAGCGGTCTTCTGTCTTTGGTGGTTCAAATCCCTCTCTCGACATCAACGTCCTTGGTAGAGCGCTCAGATCCTTTGTCACACAGGTTGGTGGTGCAATTGCAGCTGCCTAAGGTGAAGACTGCTGTTGTCTTCTTGGGCAAGATACTTGTGAATGGGTGAGTGGTTCCTTGATGTAAGGTGCCTTGAAGGTAACAGGAGCTGCAGACAGAGGGGGATACTGAGGGTTGGACTGAGCACGGAGCCCTGGCAGACAGAGACACGGGAAACCTTTATTTGTCCCAAAGTGGAGAAACTGTCGACTGTCTGCATTTTTAGACAGCAGCTGATGGTGTTTGAGCATGTATGTTCTTCTCTGCACCTCGTCACTTAAAAGGAACAGTATGTAGCCTGCACTCTTACAGAATGCACCTTTTCCATTAGTACCTACTCGGCTCTACGATAGCGTAGCTTGTAGCAGTTTTCGCAGTGGTTTGGTGTCAACTCAAGCAGCCCTGCTTTCTGCAAATCATGTGTGCTGTTTCCCTGCCCAGTTCTACATGGCACCACTGAGTACCACTTGTAATAGAAATGCTTTCAAGGCTGAGATGGGTCTACGTCCTCAGAGCTGAGAAGAGTAGAGCCAGGTCGGGACTAATGGAAACGAGGCATCACTGTTTTAAAATCACATCTGACACATCCAAGTGTTTTTCCTTCTCAGTTTGGGTTCAGGCCTTGGCTCATGTTCAGCTCCTCCTCCAGAATTACAGCCTCACTGAGCTGCAAAGGCTGCATTAGCACTGATTCACGATTGGTGCAGGTGCTGGGCTTTAGGTAGTGACCATTCAGATCAGAGAGAGGTGTGATTTCCCAAAACGCAATCTGCACATGCCCAAATGCTTCTACACAAACACTGGCCACTTACTATGTACGTGGATATCTAGTATTTTGTCCATTTATTTTACTCTTTAAAGACATTTATTTTATGTTAACTATGAGCCTGACGTTCGCAAAACATAACATTTAACTGCGAATAATCCTGAGCGAATAGATTTCTTTTGTGCAATATTTAAAGTCGCTGCACCTGATAGTTAATTTACCCTTTTTTTTTTGCATGTAATAAAGTTCCTCTGTCTCTTTTTAATTGTGTTTGATTCTCTGGAGAAGCAGGGTAAGTGCACCGTTATCCTGCAAAACTCGCTCTGGGCTTGGACACGCGAGAAAAGCGAATCAAAACAGTAAAAAATCAGGTATAGCCACGGCAAGTATGAGATTTGCGTATGAGAGAATGGATAGCACACATGCCCGGCGTGAGTTCAACAGTGGGCTGCGATGTCCGTCCCCGGTCTCATCCCCATTTCACGCTGCACTGTCCTGCCTAATGAAGCCCCCGGGACAAAAGATACAGTCAAGCTAACGACATGCACATTTTGGAAATGAATTACAAAGGACGTTTTAGGTTTAAACCAACTGGATCAGAGCAACTGCTTTCTGATTGGACCAAAACACCAGATTAACATCAACAACTTTGTTCATGTCCAATATTTTTGTAACTAAGAATAAATCTGCATTACAATTGTTATATCTAATCTAAAGGTTGCATATTGTTCTTTAGCTTTATTAGTGCTGTATTTAATGTATTAGTGCTGTAAAAACTTTTAGAGCTTGAATCTATACAAAGATGTTCACTTTATATTGAAAATCTTAGAAAAGTGCTCGCCAGTGGTGCAGTGGTTAAGGGCGTTGCTATGTGGTTCTACTTCCTCGCTGTCATGAGTTTGTCGAATGTCTCTAAACCTCCCTCTCCCTATGCCACGCTCACTGTCATTTAGACCAGAAAAATCTCCTTGCTCACAGTAAAATATACAGGTTTTTCCGGTACCCACACCAGTAAATCAATCAATGTAATATAGATATGTTTAACGCAAAACTGTGGAACATTCCAAGGAAAGTAACAACGTCGGGAGCTTTGATTTGTAAGTTGAGCACTAGACCCTCAAGCTTTTAAAAACAACATTTAAGCTTACTCCAAAGACACACATTATTCTCCTAGCACGAGTGAAAAAACAGACTTTTGTAAGCAATTAACTGCCTCATAGCTGTGTGGTTTTGGTTTTCATATTAATAATCCTCGCTCACCTGTCATAAAGAGGGCTGAAGTGTAAGGTTATGCGACTCTGCGGCCTGTCACGGCACTTACGGCAACACGAGGAAAGGATTTGGACAGAGTGGAGTAATGTAACATAGGCCTCCAATAACATGCGGGTGCCGTGTGGATGTGGACTTTAGCGGGCCGGTGTGAGCTAAGCGTGTGAAACGTCACCGAGCCCTGGAGGAGAGGAGCAGGTCGGACCACATCGGGCCCATTAAGGTCATCCGATACAGCCATTATGTGGAATCTACAGCTCTGCCATGTGGTAACGAGTCTACACCACAGCACAGAGAGTCAATACTGGTGCATGACTGTGTACAGCTTTTAAAAGGTTTGGAACATTGAACGGTAACAAACACATTCATGGTTCAATATTTTCTGTCCAAATAACAGCTGTAAATAAGAGTGATATTATTATTTTATAGAGTATAAGAGGTTTTTCTACAAGAGTGTTATTATAAGTTAAGTTAGATTAAATAATTCAGTTCCTATTTCATCATTCAAAATATGCTCGCTTCCTAAAATACAATTGTACATTTCATAAATCATCATTAGCAATGCCTCCTAAAATACACTCATACAATTCAATGCTATTCATAATTGATCACTAATCAATCTGCCTAAAAATATTATTATAAATTCAACTGTAAGCATTTAACATAAGTATCCAATTAATTTATACAATTATGGCATAAAAGTACTAAAGCTACCAATTTCATCCTTAACATGAAATACAACTAAACTACACTAATTTAAATGAATTATGTCCTTAACCTCTAAAGATCTAGTATGAATTTAATTATAATCATCATGTCCTTAAATATTCACTAAATTGATAAGAAACAACACAATTTCATCTACATCTACATCTCAGTCGTCACTCAGAGTTGATTTAACATTAGACGAGTGGAATGTGGACGAGCCTCAGCTCACGAGCTCGTCTCAGCCCTGAAACAAAGTGAGGAAGTAGGAGTGCATTTTTAGCTCAAACGCTCATGTGTCCCAGTTTCTTGTGGCTGTAGGAGAAAGCAGATTGTCCAATCACAGTGTGTTTAAGGGGAATGGTCCAATCAGAATTTACAGATGAACGTGATGTTCTAGTCATCTGCTCTGATTGGAGCTGAAAAAGCCCTCTTAAGGCTGGCAGTGCTGCATCCTGAAGAATTTTATAGCAGACACATTTCAGAATACAGAATCATATTTTCAAAGTTTAACATGTTTTGTCTTTTCAATATATCGCAATCATGATTTTTTAAATCAAAAACGTTGAGTGTTTGCTTGGATAATGTCTCAGTTGATTTATTTACAGTCTTCCCTGCCTGCGACCAGCAGGTTATGCACTAATGTATATGATATTTAAGGAGTTCTGAATGTGTCTACAACAAAGTTTACAATATAAAATTTGGTAACTTTATTCAGATCATGTTTATCAAAGGTCAGCGTTGAATCCAAATACAAACCTAAATATTTGACTTCTTTAACATTATTGATAACTTGTCCTTGAACACTAAGTTTCAGTTCACAGATTTGCTTCTTATTAAAATACATTTGTGGTACTCAGTTACAAAGACTCTTTTGAGGAATTGTACTTCCTTCTACTTGAGTAATATATTGTACAGTGTAATAGTCCTAACATTTCTATGGAGAATTACAGAAAAGTCTCATTGCTGAATTATTATACAAAGAACATTGACTTGTGTAAATTGTGTGTTGATTGTAAAGTTCATGTCAACAATACACAGTCTCTCAGGGTGACTTGGAAATGGGTTTGTCTCTGGGCGGAAAGGCATCGACCCAAAGAACTGTGTTTGTACGGGCTTCAAAAGCAAAGTTACTTTAAAGTAACCAGAACAGAAAGTGTATAGGTTATATACGTATTTTTAGGGCTTTTGAAGTGCTGTCTCTGGGTGGAAACCATTCTTGCAACATTTGCCGACATCGCCACAAAGACAACTCGGACGAGAAACCCTGGCTCTTTAGTTATATTTGGCAATGGAAAATGTTCTTTGCATGTGGTTACGTTTATGATTATCTTATGGTAAAGAAAGAAACAAACTTTTTGTGTCTGTTCTGACCGTCTTTTCACAAGGGAGCTGCAGGGGGAGCTCTATTGCTTAGTTATTTAAAGCTCGAAAAGGATTTATTTTGTGGTATACGTTTTGGATCCGTTACGCTTAGGTTTCCCCCGAATACTTTTTCATGCACTTATCCACTACGTTATCCAATAACTGCAGTATACCTAAAGTCCGCTTTGAACCCATGTGAGCACAACTGGAGGGCTAACACACCTAGCATCCTGGCGCTCTTGTTTTGTGGTTTGCTTAGCGCTGCTTTCTAATGGGACAAACACACTGCTTATTAGACGTCAACAAACACTCGCACAAGCCGACTGCGCCTCTGTTTCCAGCTCCACATCAAACATGGCCGTGCTTTATTAGGACCCACAGTATCTCTGCTAACAACCAGAGAATACATAATTTATAGCTTTTACCCGGCAGCCGCGGAGCCAAGAACAAGGCGGCAAAACAACTTGGCGAATCGGTGCGCGTCTTTGGACAGGGGAGCTGTTTACACGTTACACTCGGAGGAGGATTATTAGAGTGTTGGAGCGAGGAGATATTCTGTGGCTAATAACGCTAGGACTTTGAACGTGTTTAACATTCATGTGAGAAGAGAGATAGAGCAAACGTGTGGCGTTTACTCCATCTTGGCCGGCGTGCGGCTCCTCTGGTTCTGAAAGCGGAGGAGGTCCTGCTCATGTATTTGGAATGTGATACAGTAGATGGTTGTATTGTTGGTTGTAATAGTAATAAGAGACATTAAAAAAGAAAAAAAAAACATTTCTCAGACTTAAAGTGGTTGGTATAAAGTCCCAGTGGTTAAAATACACATAAGATGAACAATAGTCGATACAGGCAATTCCTCTAGAGTCTCCAGAGGTCAGTAGCACCGGTCTGAGAAACAATTGATACTGCACTGAGGTTGTTTAGCCCCACTTCAGGAGGAGAGTTATAAGCCCTTTATTTACCTGTGGCCTCACTATGGGTCGTTCTCCTCACAGCTCTTAACCTGCTGATAGTTCAGTGCACTTCAGGGCCCAAATGTTGGGGATCAGCAAAACAATGAGCTGATCTTTCTGAACTCTTTGGAATCCATGTTGATAGACTTGGAGAAAAGCTGTTGTTAATGGAGATATTTTGATGTTTTTATGTAAATACATTTTAAAACACTTGATCCCTGTCTTGCTGCTGCCTCTTGATGAGGCCACTTTTTTAATCTGGTTAGATAAAGGTAAAAAAAAGATTAGCAATTGACTGACTTGATTTCTTAGTTGAAGGTTTGATGAAGGTAGATTGTATCACAAACCACCATTTCTGTTTTAACGGATTTTCTTTACTTTCTTTTAAAATATATATATATATATATTATATATATATATATATATATTCCACCAAAGGAAACCGAGAGATGTGACGTTGTTTTGGAGCCTGTCGGTCTTAAACAGCTCTATCTGGTGCCTGTCGCCTGCACCCACAGAACAAGCAGGAGAGGTGCCAAGACGCCCTCACCTACTTTCGTATTAGTCATGTTATTGAAACGCCAGCCAGTGATCATGCCAATCATAGCACGTTATGGAGATGGAGACGTCTTTCAAGAAGGAAAATTACAGTACTCTACAACAGTTTCCCAGCACGCAAATTTGAAATGCTTTATGAGCTTAAAACCACGTTTGTCCTTCATCATAAGCTCACCCAGTGTTCATCCATGTACGTTTGAGTAACCAGGTATAGTCCTGCATTTGAGGCGTCAGTGCTCGGGAAATGTCTGCTTGCATCTCCCACCTATGACAGCGCTGTCCTTAACACTCCAAACTGTGGGATCCACTGGTTGCTACTCCTTTGGCTGGTTTGTTTTTAAGACAAAATATGTTGCTTTTACTATGAAGTGTTTTGTTCGTTTGTAGTGGTCCATTATTGTGGATTATTCTGCCCGTGTCGTTGCTTTTTCTTTTGATGTTCCTTTTTCCTTGTGCTGAAACTCCTCCGTTTCCCTGGTGTGTGATTTATTGCACAATATGAATGCTATATTGATCTGGTTGTATTTTGTCATTGAAAAGAAACGTGGACTGGGGAATGGTGCTGAAGTATAGTTGGGCCCTTTGTTGTGATTACGTTCAGAGTGATGTATTCTTGGGTCTTCATTTATTAGAGCTTAGAAAAATAAATAAGATAACTTAAGAAATAAGTGATGCTGTTTCACCATAATTTTAATGCCCAAACTTTGATTTTACCTCCAAACAAGTCCTTTGACCTGGGCTACTTTCATGCTTATGTGTTTGTGGAATGTAGCTGAACGATGAATTAAGTGCATAAATGTACTATATTTGAAGCCAAGCAATGCCACTCAGGGATTTCACTTTGAGATTCTTCACAGGAAAGACTAATATTGAAGTTGAATTGAATTAATTTAATTTAATTGTTTGAATGTTTATTAACCACTCAACCCAGGGAGCAGAGGCTATAGGGCAAAACATTCTAAATAAAGCACCCAAACACGTACGCAACAAAAAAAATGCTGATTGAAAATTGTTGATTGAAGATTAAAACTACACATAAAACCCTTCATTGAGTTACTGGCAGCACAAAATAAATATAAGTTCAGGCCATCCAAGCAAATCAAAGTATTTAGGAAACGCAGGCAGAAACAGTAGTGCGTGCTAGCATCCCATACAGCAGACAGACCCAAGCAGACCTTTTGCCCACAGGAAGTAATAAGCATCCAAACTACACAATTGTAGTGGGAACCAGCACCCGACAGGCGCCTACAGGGGCCCAATGGGGCCCACAGCTTTTACAAAGGTCAGTTTTTGAAGGGATTCCTTTTTATTTTCACAACATGAACCTCAAAGTGCTTAAGACAGCTTTGTAAGATTTAGCCTAGCCTCATTTTGATCCGCTCCTGCCGCCATCGCGTTCTTTGGTCAGAACGTATCATGTCTGATGTCAAACGGGGGGCGGAGCAAGCCTGTATTGAGGAAGTAATGCGGAGTAAGAAATCTTTATTTGAATAATTTTCTCAATTCTGTCCTCGCTTCCTTTCCTCTCCTTGTTTCCTCAATACTTCAGCTGTTAATCAAAAGCGCTGTATTAAGTGGTGTTCCAAAGCTCAGAGAAGGGAAGGAAACCACAAAAGAAACTTGAGCAAAGGTTCAAAAGGCAGAGATAGGATCAAATAAAACAAGGTAATATGTCTCACACTGAGGATTTTGTTTTGTTTGTTTGTCAAAAAGACAGGAATGTTCTTTATTAAATGTGACAGTACAATTATGAAATCAAATATGTTCAAACACCTTTATCTGAAATAGAGTTGTTTTACTAACTTTGATGTAAAAGTCCTAGAATAATCATATCAAATAAAATGTATATAGTGCCCTTACAAGTTCATGTTGGTTGGAGCAGCTCCTGAGGAAAGTCGGTAATATTGACCAGCTCGTTTCTCCTCCTGGCTTGCTCCTCTGTGCCTCCTCTGTGTCTCCTCTGTGTCTCCTCTGTGGCTGGGACGCTCATTTCCTGTGTAGGAATAGAAGAATTGAGGACAGAAGGAGGCGAAGAAAGACGGGGCCCATGTGCCACTGAGGCCACTGAAACCAATATGATGATTATTTATCTCCCAGATCTTATTGAACTTACTTATTTATTATCTCTTAGCATTTGCAGGTTATAATAAAGTTTACATGTTGGTACTTTCTGCGGCATGCTGTAGGATTCCACAATCTGTCGTGGATAAAACATGACAACTTGAATGATTTACAGAACAGGACACATTTTCAGTCTGATAACCAGCAGCTGTCACACATCCATCAGCCAAACATTACATCTGCTCCTCCTGCACCACTGACTGACTGTGCGTGTCTCTGTTTACACTGTTCACTGAGAGGCCTGGACAAGCCTGTAAAGAGCATTACAAGTGAAAGAGCATTACAAGTGTAAGGCATTATGATTATCATTGTTTGCATTGAAGTTATATTATTTGTTTTCAGCGTGAAGTTACTAAACATTTAAAACCAAATTAACAAAATCATAACCCCATAAAATGCCAATAGACTAAGTAGGACCCTGAGCATTTGCAGAGTCCGTCTATTTTGCAAATGCGGTTCAAGGAAACGTGGAGGTGCAGATTTCTCTTCCATGAGCTGTAGATGAACGACCTGCCACTCGGGTCAAGTGCCTCTGACTCAGCCTCCATCTCCGCAGAGACGTCCTGTTGGGGAGGAGCACACTGAGTCCACCATTACCTTCATTAGCAGCCGCACACTTGTTGAACTGGTTTTATTATCTCATCAGAGCATTTTATTTTCGAATAACATTTGAAATCTCATTTGTCCTTCACACCTTGCTCCAGTTTAGAGAGAATAATGATAATAAAGTACCAGTGTTACATGGGTTTGTGGAGAGATAACAACATTCCTTAAATTGTCTTTTTTTGTGCTTTTAACCATGTTCTCACAACGTTCTTTCATTAAGAACATTATATCTAGTCTAGAGTTGTATCTCGTTTAATTCACTGTCATTAATCCTTTTTAGTAAGATCTTGCCCTCTGAGCCTCAGAAAACACCTGCAACATCAAAGGTAGAGCTACTAGATCTTCTGTGCTGTTTTTAAGTCCTTAAATCATCACCAGACTGGTTCTGCCTCAAATCAATCATCTCATTATAACTGTCTTTAACATGTCGGGGAAAGCTAGGTTTGTTTAACGCCCCATGTAATCCCCTCTGCTGCCAGTAGATGGAGCTCAAACTGTTCCTGGCATGGGAAAGACCATAGCCTCACCCAACCATCTATTCAAAATCGAATTGATAATCTTTCATAGCACATGGGTTTTTGCCTGTTTTGACCAAGTTTGAAGTGTTTTCAATTAAAACGGTTGGAGATGTCAAAAGATGATGATGTCTTGTTAATTCCCGGGTTTCTTCCAAAACAACTGACTTTAGGGCGGGGTCATATTTTTAATGCCAGGTTTCATTTGTCAACGTTGAAATTTTCCAATCAAAGCTCCCATTGCTGTTATGTAAATACATTTTTGAGGTGGCGCTACTGAGTCGTCTTTCAATATTTGTATGCACTGAAAATGACAGCTCACAAAACCCTAAATTAGAGCTCACATAACAATTACTTGCATATTCCATATATATATATATATATATATACTTCCACTCCCTCCAACTACACTTACACTGCCAAACCCCGCCTCTCCGGGCGTGGGGGAGGTCTTGCTGTTATTCATAAAAAATCTACATCCATCACTGAACTGAACCTCAACCTTCCATCCATCTCATCATTTGAATACCTCGCCTTCTCCCTCCCCAACTCTATCACCGCTATCCTGATCTATCGTCCCCCAAAGCCCCACCCCTCTTTCCTCACTGAATTGTCTGAACTCCTCACCATCGCATCCTCTCTCTCTGCCCGCCTCCTACTCACTGGTGACTTCAACATCCACATTGACTGCCCCAACGCCCCACTGACATCCGACTTCCTCTCTCTCCTGGACTGCTTCCATCTCACCCAACATATTGACTTCCCCACCCATACCAAAGGCCACACTCTGGACTTAGTCTGTTCCTCTCTCCTACCCATATCTAAGCCCCACCCCCTCCCCTTCCCACTCTCTGATCATCTCTGCATCCTTTTCTCTGCCCCCCTACCCTCGCCCCACAACCCCAAAAAACGCACCATCACCTACCGCAATATCAAGTCAGTCAACCCTCTCACGCTCTCCCAGCTCATATCCTGTGCTTTCCCCCCTGACTCCGCTCCCTCTTCCCCCGACGACTATGCTGTCATGCTCAACACCACCCTCTCCGACTCCCTTGACTCCCTAGCCCCCTGGAAAAACTCCTCCGTCTCATACATCAACCCCGCCCCCTGGTACACCCCTGAACTCCGCACCATGAAGCAGACTGGCCGCCAACTCGAACGACTCCTCAAAAGAACCCGCCTCACCGTCCACGCCGAAGCTTTCAAATTACACATCTCCTCCTACCGTGACGCTCTCCAAGCCGCCAAATCTGCCCACCTCTCCACCCTCATCAACAGCTCCCACCGGAGCCCTCGCACCCTGTTCTCCACCGTCAACAAGCTGCTCCAGCCACCGGACATCACTCCACCCTCCTCCCCTGACCTCTGCAACTCTTTCCTCCTTGCCTTCAATGACAAAATTTCCAAAATCAACAGCTCCATGACTGCCGTCTCCATTAACTCCATCACCACCCCCACCCCTGCCCCCCCCTCTCCCTGACCACCCACCCTTCCCTCCCCTCACCACCTTCTCCTCTGTTAACTCCTCTCATATCATAGACCTCATCACCGCTTCCAAAACCACCACCTGCTCTCTCGACCCCCTCCCAACGACTCTAACCAAGGCTTGCCTCCCTGCTCTCATCCCCCATCTCACCACCCTCTTCAACCAGTCTTTATCCCTCGGCCATGTTCCTTCCATCTACAAACTGGCCTCCATCACCCCCATCCTCAAAAAACCCACCCTAGACTCCGCCAACCTCTCCAACTACCGCCCCATCTCCAACCTGCCGTTCCTTTCAAAAACGCTGGAACGCATCGTCGCCGCCCAACTTCACACCCACCTCCAGTCAAACAACCTCTATGAACCCCTCCAATCTGGCTTCCGCCCACTTCACAGCACTGAAACATCCCTGGTCAAAGTACTCAACGATCTCCTCACCTCTGCAGACTCCGGGGCCCTCAACATCCTGTTACTACTAGACCTCAGCGCAGCCTTTGACACTATAAACCATTCCATCCTCCTACAAAGGCTGCGCCAACTGGGTGTTGAGGGCTCTGCACTTGACTGGCTCACATCCTACCTCACCAACAGGCAAGAGTTCATTTCCCTCTCCGGTCACTCATCCACCCTCTCCCCAGTAACGCAGGGGCCCCCCAGGGCTCAGACCTCGGCCCCCTCCTCTTCATCTACTACATCTTCCCCCTTGGTCACATCCTCCGCCAACTCAACCTGGACTTTCACTGCTACGCTGACGACACCCAGATATACCTCACCACCAAATCCACCCAAAACCCTCCCCTCAGCCACATCCAAACCTGCATCTCTACAATAAAATCATGGCTAACTCTCAACTTGCTCAAACTGAACAGTGACAAAACAGAGCCTCCTCATTGGCACCAAATCCACTCTCAATAAAACTGGTCCCTTTTCACTCAGCATCGACACCTCGACCATCACCCCCTCTACCCTGGTACGCAATCTCGGTGTCATCATGGACCCCACCCTCTCCTTCACTCCCCATGTCAGCCACATCGTCAAGACCTCATACTTCCACTTCCGCCGCATCGCCAAAATCCGACACTGCCTCACCCTCCCCGCTGCTGAATCCCTCATCCATGCCTTCATCTCCTCCCGCCTTGACTACTGCAACTCCCTCCTCACTGGCATCTCCTCCCATTCCCTCCATAGACTCCAAATGGTCCAAAACTCCGCTGCCTGCCTCCTCACCCACACCCGGTCCCGTGATCACATCACTCCCGTTCTCCGCTCTCTCCACTGGCTCCCCATCAAGCAGCGCATAAACTTTAAAATACTCCTCCTCACCTTCAAAGCTCTTCACCAACTTGCCCCCCCCTACCTGTCTGACCTCCTCATCCCCCACCGCCCCTCCCGAGCTCTCCGATCCTCCTCCTCTCTCACCCTGGCTGCACCAACATCCCGACTCAAAACTTTTGGCGACAGAGCATTCTCCCGAACAGCACCCCGACTCTGGAACTCCCTCCCCCAACCTGTCCGCCACTCTCCCTCACTCACAACATTCAAATTCCGCCTAAAAACATACCTCTTCACCCAAGCCTATGACCTCCCCTACCCCTAGCCTCCTCTACCCCATTGCCTACTCTTCTACCCCCTGTTACATCCCCATCTTTTTCTCTCTACTTCTTCTGTCTTGTTCATTTTATCTGTATATTAATGTGTATTGTACGTGTTGTCCCCCCTGTCTGTAAATACCCCCCCTTTTTTATTTATGTTCAGCGTCTTTGGGTCACTGAAAAGCGCTATATAAATAAAAGTTATTATTATTATTATTATTATTATTATTATTATTATTATTATAATATTCATTATTGTTAATTAATGTGTCCTTTATTTGAATTAAAATGGCTTCTTGCCAAGTCCAATTGATCAAAATGCATGTAAAGTGAGTACATTTGAGGCGTCTTGATTCAAATCTTTGTCAGTACAGTTCAGTTAAAACAGTGGAGACACTTTTGGCTTCTCTGTCTGAAATCGCTTCGAAGCAAACCTGATTCAAATGACCTGTCATTATTTTATTTGTAATATTGTAAATCCCCAGCTTTACAATTTGAATTACAAAAAACACTATATTTAAAATGTAGCCTAATACAGTAAATCCCCAATGGGTATAGTTATTACATGCGTATTACACATTTACTCAGTTACAGAAAAAAAACCGACTGGATGATGTAAAAATGAAAAAGTTTTTAGATTTTTATGCACACAGAATGTATGAAAAAAAAAAGTTACCTCAATTACCTTTGCCCCTTTCTGCCCCAGTGTGGCTCTATCTGCACCAGCTTTCCCAGTCCGCACCTCCCTGCTCCTTCCTTACCTTCTTCAGTCTAAAGCACCATGTTGTCTCCCCCAGCCTGTCCCTGTCTGCTTGCCCTTACCTACCCCGTCCCCATCCTCGTCACGCTTTCAACCCTCATTTATCCGACACGAGCAGAGGGAGCGCCCCGGTTGTCCAGAAACCACGCTCACATCCCAGGCTTACATTCTTAAAAGAAGCCATTCTGTTTCAAGTCGGCATGTGATCTGACGGACAAAATTATTCATCTGCAACCAGAGACAAACCTAGCCCTCTGCTCCAGGCCGCCGCGCTTAGACTCTTTAGCTTTTGCGCCGTTACCAGTCAGCGCCGGGTCGTCAGGTCTGCCGCTAATTAGTCCTACAGGGCTTTGAATAGCAATGAGCAAGGCCAATTATAAAATCACTAAGACACTAAAGCCGCCAAGACAGAAGGTAGTGACAAGGGAGCAGCAAGCGTAGGGGGGAGACGGAGCAGAAGTGAGGACGTTTCATCATTTCTGTGCCCAGCTATTAATACAATTTATAAATCATGGCATAAATTTTAATAGAGGGGAGAAAAAAACAGTCAAGGTCTCTGAAGATGGCTCATTTGAAATTCCATTTGCATAAAAGATTCACGCAACACGAGCCGATTTGAAGGGATTCTCAGAGTGGAGGGTTTTTTTTTCTATTAGAGCTGTTCATTTATTAGTAATAGAAGCCTTTTTGCATGGCACATCCGACACAAGCGCTTTGGAATATAAATCAGGGCCGATTCGCACAAGTGTCGCGGCCGTTTGGAGAGCTTCTGCGTGTAAGAGAGAGAGAGAGAGGATGGAGACTGCATTAGCAGCCTGAATGCAGAAGAGAAAGGGAAGAGTGACAACATACTTTTTTACTGAGGACCATATATTGAAACATGCACAAAGCGGAGGCCCACATACTGAGGTGAAATATTCAATGGTCGCATTTTACACATGTCTTACTGGGCTCCCACTTTTTTATACGGCTTTTAACATTAAAAGTTCTTTTACCTGACTTTTTCACCCAATACGCTCAAATCAGTTTAGCCCCAGGACATAATACTGTTGTATAAGCAGCTCCTAGGCTCTGTCCATCAGGGCTAGGACTGTGTCAACATCTCCCTCCTGACTATGAGGAAAACTTACAAACTTCTGCAAATTCACTTAACAGGAAAGGACAATCGGCTGTCACGCTGAAAACAACTGGTTATGAGCAAACTCATTTCACTTGTGTACTCAGCTGTAGTGGATCTGGACAAAAGCTTCCACCAATGGTGATTTTTAAGCAGACGACTATGCCAAAAGAAAAACTCCCAAAAGCAATAGTGGTGAAAGTCAAGGCGAAAGGGTGGATGATAGAAAGCGACCGGGAGGATTTTTTCCAGAAAATAAGCATTACTCGTTATGGACATCATGAGGGCCAATATAACATATTCTGTGAAAGCAGCCATCAAGAGAACAAACTCAATTCCAGCTGTGATTCCTGGGGGCATAACAAAATATTTGCTGCCACTGGCCATCAGCGTAAATCGTTTAAAGCGGCACTCCGAGTTGACTGGGAGGCTACGATGACTAGCGGCGAAAAATCATTCACCAAGACTTGCCACATGCGAAGAGTAAGTTTTGCTCAAGTCTGCGAGTGGATCCTGACAGCATGGAGCAGTGTGAAAAAGTCCACCATCACCAACGGGTTCCTTGATGAAGAGGAAAGTACAAGAGACAAAAGTGACATTGAGAGCGACAACAAAAGAGAGACTGAAATCCTTTTGAGCAATCCAGCAATTCTGTGCAATTCAGACACTGAAGACGACCACTTCAGTGGCTTTAATGCGCAAGAGGAAGATGAAGATGGCGATCAATGACTTTTGAAGTCGTGTGTTTAATTTTCTAACCAGGCATGTTGTGTGGTGTCGTGCTGTGTTCTATGTTGGTGCCGTTTTATTTTCTAAACAAACAACTGAAAATTGTGTCTTAAATTAAAATAAAAACTTTTACAAATTCTGTGTACCATCTGTCTGTGTAAGTATCTCTCGTGATAACATAAATACCAGCGGTTTATATTCAAATGCAGCATTTGTATGTATAATTTAGCTGGTGCAGTTTGAATTCAGGTGCGCTATATAGCCTGAAAAGTACGTAAGTAAGTAAGTTTATTAGTTGGGGACAGGTAATGAACATACAGTACATGATATACTGTACATACATTGGCCCATTTCCATCCACTGTCCCACATTCACTTTCACAAACACTGCAAAGTATGGCCAGACACCGAGGCACAAAAGTCCCAGGAAAATTATCAGAATTAGAAAAAGCTTTATTTCCATTGTCAGTGAACAAAAGCAAAGATTCACCAACCTGGAACTTGCTTTGGCAATATGGTGCAACATGAATAAAAAATAACAATAGCAAGAAAAAAGAGAAAAAATAGACGTATAATAAATACTACTTTTACTGAATATATACACAATTTATAGTTTAGTTGGATATAGTACAAAAACTAGCGTGTGAGCAGAGCGCACAATGAGCTGTAGTCTCTGTTTGTCCCTGGCTGTGGCTCTTGTTCCAAACGGTTAAGGAGGAGGTAATGACTGACTCAATGACGTAAAACTGCCCCATTATCTGTACTGGCAGATATTTCACATTTTTGCTGACAGAAACGTACAGGACTAGTGCACGTGGACACATCTTGGGCCAGGGTCTCGGTCAGGAGTTTGCCTGGTGAGCTCTGTCAGTAGTTATCGCCACACAATCAAACAGACTTTAGATAACTCTCATTGCTGGTGTGCTCAAGGAGATGAGCAAACGCAGATACAACAGACTCTAGACAAAACCTGCTTGTTCCCTTTCGGGGTCGCGGGTGACTGGAGCCTATCCCTGTGACTTTGGGCCTTAGGCGGGGTACATCCTGGACAGTGGCCAACTCGTCGCTGGGCAAACACAGAGACATAGACATTACAGACAACCATTCACTCTCACATTCATTCACTTGGGCCAATTTAGAGTCACCAATTTTGCCTAACACATGCATGTCTTTGGACGGTGGGAGGAACCCGGAGAACCCAGAGAGAACCCACAGTAACACGGGGAGAACATGCAAACTCCACCCAGAGAGATCATGTGATGTTGGTCTGGTCCGGGAATCTAACCCATGATCTCCTTCTTGGGAGACAAGAGCGCTAACCGCCTTTGCCACCGTGCACATAGACAAAACCCAGACCAAAACAGTGCACAGAAATGCAAAGAACGGTAAACTGAAGAGACTGCTGCTATGTGTGTTCTGCGTTTGCCAGCTCTGCTCAGTGGCAATATATGCATGTTATCACTTTGTTAAATATTTTTGATTTCAGCTGAGGTGGTTCGGGCATCTGTTCCGGATGCCTCCTGAGTGCCTCCCTGGGGAGGTGTTTTGGGCATGTCCCACCGGAAAGAGGCCCCGGAGAAGACCCAGGACACGCTGGAGGGACTATGTCTCTCGGCTGGCCTGGGAACGCCTCGGGATCCCACGGAGGAGTTGGAGGAAGTGTCTGGGGAGGAGGAAGTCTGGGAGTCCCTGCTTAGACTGCTGCCCCCGCGACCCGGCCCCGGATAAAACGGAAGAAAATGGATGGATGGATGGATAAATATTTTGTATTAATGTAATTCATCATTAATTATTATGACTATTTGGTTGGGCCTATCTGCGTGGCGCTTGCATGTTCTCCCTGTGTCTGCCTGGTTTCCGTACCACTAAAAGAATGTACAATAGGCTCCACCCCAGGGCTCCCCTGCAAAAGAGATTCCAAATCTCAGTAGGACTTTCCTGGTTAAATAAAGGTCAATACAAAATTTTAGACTGGGTTAAGATGATTTATAATTTCATTATTTTAATACATTTCTTTGTCAAGTTCAATCAAATAATGAATATATTTGGTTAATTTACTGGGGTGAACTCATGAGTCCATAATAAAGCCCCACTACATACTTTTTTACCCCCAAAAATAAACTAAACTAAATGTGTGTAATGTGTTTGATAAAAAAAAAGTTTTTATTGCAATACACAGAATATAAACAGAATACACAGAAAAACATGTGTCCTTAGTACCGTGAATGGGCCCTCCACAAATCTCATTGGTACTTCCTCCTGCTTGTTTCCATCGAAATGTTTTTCCTCATTTGGAAGAAGTGGAGGATCCCTCGATAAAATCTGTGCCTACAACATGACAAGAGCAAAGCAAAACATATGTGGCAAGGCGAGAGCGTTTACGGCCAAAGTTTAGCTTAACAGAAATATTAAAAGCACCAACAACTCCACCTGGGATTGGCCCAGGACCAAAATTAAACAAGTAAAAGACACGCGGGTTCGTTATTGACAGACAGAGTCACTTTGTTCAGTTTAAACGTAATCTAATTGTATACAATTTCTCACTATGTTACTTTGTTCTTTTCATTTGTCCAGTAATATTTTGTACACAATTTATATTCACAATTCATAAAAGTAAAGCAGTGTTGAAGACAAGACAGCACTTTATCCCCAGTGCCGTAGCTCCACGCAGCTGCTCCAAAGATTTCCCATTTACCTATAAAGAGTATTATTACCCTTTTACGTGGGGCCTGAGTGCTCGGACAACACGTACCATGACTCAATCCACAGGCTTCACGCCAAACAGCCGGGGGGCCTATGACAGCGGAACTGACCAAACGTGGACAACAAGGTGACTGACAGAGGGGCATAGCGAGCCACTAGATACACGCAGGAGCTACAATAAGACTCGTATCAATATATCAGAGCATAGGTAAAATAAAGCTAACATGACGATCATACCTTTACACGAGCGAGACAAAATGTCTGAAAATGACGAAACGTTGCAAAAACATCAAATTAAAAGCTTTTCGGGCATACCCTGAACGAGCGATGTGGGGTCATCTTGTGGCTGCATTTTGAACCAGTTGAAAGCTTTTTATGGAGCTTTTAGGACATGCTGAGAGCAGGGAGTTACAGTAGTTTAATCTAGATGTTACAAATGCATGGATACGTCTTTCAGCATCACTTTTAGGCAGGATTCTTCTGATTTTTGCTATATTGCGCAAATGGAAATAGGCTGTTTTTCAGGCTTGATTTATATGCGCTTTAAATAAGAGCTCCTGGTCAAATAAGAGGTTTCTTACAGTAGAACTGGAGGCAACACTGACATTGTCAAGTGTGACTATCTGCTCAGATAAAGCGTCTCGTAGATGTGGGCCCAGCACAAAGACCTCTGCTTTTTTCAGGGTTAAGAAGCAGATGATTAAGTGCCATCCAGGTTTTTATATCCTTCACACAAGCACAAAGTCTGTCTACTTGATCGGGTTTCAATGATACAGCTGAGTGTCATCTGCATAGCAGTGGAAGTTAATGCCATGATTTCTGATAATGTTACCTAACGGCAGCATATAAAGAGTAAACAGAATTGGACCAAGTACTGACCCCTGAGGCACACCGTAAGTTACTTTAGAACAAGGTGAGGAGCTCTGGTTTACATTAACAAATTGATACCTAACAGATAAATAGGATTTAAACCAGCTGAGGGAGGGGCCTCTGACACCTACATCACATTCTAACCTCTGCAGTAGAATGTTGTGGTCGATGGTGTCAAATGCTGAGGTCCAACAGAACCAGGATTGAGACCAGTCCATCAGCAGCAGCTAATAACAAATCATTTGTGACTTTAACTAGTGCAGTTTCAGTGCTGTGGTGGGCTCTGAACCCTGACTGGAAAACTTCAAATAAGTTATTGTCCTGTAGATGGCGACAACGCTAACTACAACTCTTTCAAGGATTTTAGAGACAAAGGGAAGATTTGAAATAGGTCTGTAGTTTACAAATAGGTCAGGATCTAGGTTAGGCTTTTTCAAAAGAGGTTTAATGACTGCATGTTAGAAGGACTGTGAAACATAACCATTTTCTAGTGAAGTATTTATTATATTAAGAATAGAATCTATAATTAGCCCGAGAATGTCTTTGAGGAGTCTGCTTGGAATCGGGTCTAGGATACAAGTGGTTTTAGAGGACACAATGGCTGAAGTTATCTCTGCTTGATCAACAGCAGTGAACCTTTCTAGCGTTTCTGATGGGTTTATATGGGACATTAGTTTTAAAGCTTGGGCTTGTTCAGGGCTAATAGTGGGAGTCATTTAATCTAATTTATCTCTGATTGTTTTTATTTCGTTGTTAAAAAATAGAAGGAAATCATCAGAGCTGAGTGTAGCTGGGATTGAGGGCTCTACTGCGCTGTGACAGTTTGTTAGCCTGGCTACAGTGCTGAAAAGAAATCTAGTGTTACTTTTGTTGACTTCTATTAGATTTGAATAGTATCTGGTTTGGATCTGGACTGATAGCATAGTATAGCCCAGGGGTGTCCAAACCTTTTTCACAGAAGGCCGCATTTTGAAACTTATAAGGAGCAGAGGCCACAAACAACCCGATAATGTCAAATTTGTCGAATGACCAAGTGAATCATTCAAATTTTTGCATTTGACATTGTTTTGATGAGCCTCCACACCTTTAATAAGATTTGAGGGAGTCGGATCTCTCCTTCACTGTGGAACTCGTCCAAGTTTCTACTTTTTCCCAAAGAGGTTTGGTAGTTAGGACAGGGGACCTTGGGACATTTGTCTACACGGGATGCTGGGACATTGCCAAGTCCCTATGAACATTGTTGAATCTATTTTTTCGCGTCGCACCTCAAGGCAACTGTTATTGTGATTTTGGGTATTGCAAAAATGATTTCAATTGAATTGAACTTGGAACAATAATATTAGGTTGTTATAACATCAAAATGCTTGATTTTTTTCAAATTTTACAATAAAAAGTACTTTTTGTTTTTTGGACCAACTTAGCAGTAAGCCGGAGGGCCACCAGATATTGGTCTGAGGGCCGCATTTGTCCCCCGGGCTATAGGTTGGACATGCCTGGTATAGTCAGAACAGCAGCGGAGCCTGAGCCAGAGCCTGAGCCAGAGCCTGAGCGCGCGGTGGCTGGTGCAGATGCGGTGGGCATGCAGGGGCTTGCGTCTGTGGGGAGCTAGCTTGCTTGGATATAGCATTGCTAACCTTGTTCTTGGTGGCATTTTTTTTCTTGTTTTCATAGACATGTTCCCGAAATAAGTGTCCAGTTTCTTCATGTTTGCTCCCATGTAAAAATATCGGATTTACCCAGGTGAAGTTGCAATAAAGACTGATTATTTCCACGGGTACGACTGCATCCAGGCAGACACGTCCGCACTAATCCGCCATCATCCCTGAAGTATACAACAGCATTTTGAAGCCATGGGGTGGGATCAGCCCTGGCAACTCAGATGCTGATCGGGTACTTGCCAGTAATGAGGGAGCTCATGCCATGACTATGGCCCATTACATGGCTGTAACAAAACATTTGTAGTTTTAGGGGAAACAAAATGAAAAACAGGGCAGGCTTCTATTAGTAGGTTCCGCCTGGTGGAGAGGGCTTACTCAGAGTAGAATAAGTATCTGAGCTCTGGGTCTGCAGATTGATAATGACTCTCTCAAAACGTCTTGCTTTTTTCTGAAACAGGGTCCAAATGACAACAACTGAATATTTTTCTACACATTTTTTTCTCCTGCTCACTTTCCTTCTTCTGATGGGATTGAGTAAACAGGAGCAGAGTGAGCCTCCTGTCTGACAAAGCTCAGCTCAGTGCAGTAGAGGGAATATAGAGCTGCTGCTGATCCACCTGATGCTACTCCCTTTCCCTCCCTACTCTCTCTTATAGAAACTCCAGTTCCTGTGTTTCTCAGAGGGACAATGCCACCATTTACATTGAATAATATGACCCAATAAGCAATTACCAATAGTTTGTGAGAAAGTCTCAACTTTTACAAACGCATGTCCTACCTGTTTGCTGTTTATGACGGACGAAACGGCTTTAATTCTGTATATTCACTAGCAAGGACCACAACCCCATGTTTGATGCAACAAATTTATTGACGAACGAAAATGAAGAATAAGTAGATATAAGCAATGGATGCCGTTTTGGGGCTTCGGTAGATGAGGGCCGTAGGCTCCCGGGCCTTTGAACCCCCTGTCTGAAAGATAAGCAGAAGAATTAGAAGGGGTGGGAGGGAGGGGCATGAAATAACGAACGCGGGTGTAATTGATTGGCCTGTTTAAATACTGTAGCCGCCGGAAGGGACGTGGAAGGGGGTGTGGTTCTGCTCCGGAACTTAAGATAACAAACTAATCTTCATTTCACTAGCAAGGACCACAACCCCATGTTTGATGCAACAAATTTATTGACGAACGAAAATGAAGAATAAGTAGATATAAGCAATGGATGCCGTTTTGGGGCTTCGGTAGATGAGGGCCGTAGGCTCCTGGGCCTTTGAACCCCCAAAAGAAGCCTATGGAAGAAGCGCTGATTGAGCGGACTGAAGGTCGCTGAGGTTATGTCTGGTGTAGATTTCGAACGCCGTGGAGGACCAACGTCCCATGATTTTAATGAAGCGGTCGGGAACTCCGCGACTGGAGGCAGAAGTAGCAGCACCGATGCGGAATGAATGTCCGGAAAAGAAGTTGGGGGACGAGAAGACGTTTTTTAGAGTCAACAGGTCGCGTGCCGGAGGGGACGAGATTGGCGAGACGAGCAGAAAGTCGTCGAGGAGGTGAACCAGGAATGGCACGTCATGCTTAATATGGAGGATCCAGCAGAGGTCTTCGGATAGGCAGTCGAACAGTTTGGGGGCTGCTCTTACATCCGAAGGTGAGACGGACAGCAAAGTAAAAGGCACCTTTCCAGCAGACGCCGAAGAAACACCAGAAATCTGGGTGGATGGGGAGCACTTTTAATGCGTTTGTGATGTCGGCCTTGGATAGCCAGGCACCGTGGCCGGCCAGTTTTATTAGCGATATGGCGTGGTCGATAGTGGCGTACTTGAGTGCAAACTCATCGCTTGGAATGAGGCTATTGATGCCTGGGATGTGACAGCCATGGGGAGCTGAGAGATCAATTATTAAGCGTTTTTTGCGTATTTTCTAGTTGCTATGCCGATGGGACTGATCCTGAAGGGTGAGAATGGAGGATTTGTAAAGGGGCCAATCATGTGGCCATTTTTACCTCTTTAGTGAGGAGAGTATCCACAACTCCTGGTTCCTTCAGGGCTGACTGCAGGTTCTTGCAGGTGAAGGAAGTAGAAGGAAGAAAAATGAGGCTAGGCCGGAAACCCTCGGAGAATCCGGTGATGAGGAATCTGACGATTTCTGGGTCTGGATGGTCCTTGGACAAGGCGGGAATCTGAATGGGTGTGGGGGCACGCCGAACGAGAGTGCCCTCCGCCACAGAAGGAACAGGTATGCAGGAATCTGCATTGTGATATGGTGCAACGAGAGGTGTTGAAATTGTTGCATATCGCCTTGCCGCCCTGAAATATGATGGGACGGCCTCTCTTGTCGACACCTTGGGGAATTGGAATTTTTGCAGACATTAGTGGGATCGGAACTGATTGAGTGGCTGGACGGACCGGAGCCGGAGCCGGGGCCTGAGCCTGGGTTGGGGGCCTTCTGGCTGGGAAGACGCAGGCGGTGGCTGGGTGGGATGGGGCGCCGCAGAAACTGCAGTAAACTGAAGCGCGAGATGCAAAAGTCCTGTAATAAAGTTCCTGATCAAGACTCCCCCAGAATGTGTTTTGATTGAATTGCTGAAGCCGGACAGCAGCTTGGGAGGAGAAAAGGACGTGGTACTGATAGAACCCTGGGCCACTGAATCTGATGGCCAGATCTAAGATCAGGGTCAAGTAAGAGTCGAATTCTTCACGGCGATTGGGATACATGGAGCAGACCTGGCATCCCGGTGCCAGGGGGGGGGGGAAGTGTGAGACCTGGCATCCCGGTGCCGGGGGGAAATGTTTGAGAGCTGGCATCCCGGTGCCAGGGGGGGAAAGTGTGAGAAATGGCATCCCGGTGCCGGGGGGAAAGTGTGAGAGCTGGCATCCCGGTGCCGGGGGGGAAAGTGTGAGAGCTGGCATCCCGGTGCCAGTTGGGGGAAGTGGGTTAGAGGTGGGGGGAAGCAAGCGGACCTGGCATCCCGGTGCCGAGGGGGGAAGGGGGTTGGAAATGGGGGGAAAGAAAGTAGACCTGGCATCCCGGTGCCGAGGGGGGGTTAGAAATGGGGGAAATAGGAGACCTGGCAACCCAGTGTCAGGGGAGCACGAGAGACAGAGTATGGGGAAGAGAGCATGAGTTAGGGAGATATTTAGTAAGGAGATCTGGCATCCCGGTGCCGAGTGGGAAGGGTTTGGAAATGGAGGGAATAGAAAGAGACCTGGCATCCCGGTGTCAGGGGGAGCATGAGAGAGGGCATGAGGTTGAGAGATGTTTAGTAAGGTGGTGTTCATGGTTAGGGGGAGGACGAGAAGGAGATCTGTTATCCCGGTGCCTGAGGGAGAGATATTTAGTAAAGGTAGTGTTCATTGTTAGGGGGAAAGGCGAAAAGGAGATCTGGCATCCCGGTGCCTGAGGGGGAGATATTTAGTAAAGGTAGAGTTTACGGTTAGGGGGAGGACGAGAAGGAGATCTGGCATCCCGGTGCCTAGGGGAGAGAGCATGAGGGGGTAGAGAGCGAGCATGAAAGAGAGGGCATGAAGAAGAGAGATACTTACTTGTTCGGATTTGGTTTTATTTAGAAATAAATGAGAGAAAAAGTGAGGCCTGGTGATCCAGGAAGAGAAAATTGCAACCTTTCGCTGGATAAGAGTGGGGCCTGGCATGAACCCGGCGAGAGGGAGGGAGAAGGAGGAAGGGGGAGAAAGAAAGCGCGGGTGAGTGAGAGCGAGGATAAAGGACGGGAGGAAAAGTAATGAGGGGGAAAGGGGAGGAGTTTAATATTTATATATTTTATTTTTATTTTATTTTTTATCATTCATTTATTTGTTTATTGAGGAATCTCGTCAATTATGCATATGTGGTATATATGTATGACCCATTATTAAATGTGTCCTTAGAGGAGTGCCCGGGGCAGAACAAAAGGAAGAAATTGGTGGTTGGATCAGACAACTAGTGCTTTAGAAGTGAGCACGGTGAAAAAGTAATTGTTGAACTATTGAGCTATGAAGGAAAGTATAGAACTCTGAAGTGCAGCCCGGTGCAGGACAAGCAAACCTGCGGCAACTTTGCCGTGAGTTGGAGGAGTGGGGCGCGCTCCACTTCCTGACCTCGGAACGGCGCGGTTAGAGCGTGCGTGTTGTGCTGGTCGAAGAGCAGGTTAAATAGCGTGCTCTTGTTGTCGGTGTGGTGGAATTTAATGCACTTATTTTTGAGCGCTCGCTGGAGACCTGCCACTGTCCATTCGGATGGTCTAGGCGGAGAGGAGCGCCGAGTCCGTATTGGACGTGTTTGGGGCGAGGATCGGGGCCGGATGAGGACCTCCGGAGAGCGGCGAGGCCGCGTGGAGGACCCGGGAGAGCGGAGGGATCTGGAGCAGGTGCTAGTAGATGGGGACGTGTCGGGACGCCCGTCTACTGGCTGGTGCTTTGCCTTTTGAACGAGGATGGAGTCTGGAAATGAATCTACTGGGTGTACTGGGTTGGGACAAAGGAGAGGAAGGGGAAACAGGAAAAGAAATAACAGATCGTAAACGGGAACTGCGCCTGGGTGAACGGCTCCGGGACAGAGGGCGGCAAGATGGTAGCCCGAAATGCGCCCCGGTGGAGGTCTCCTGGGATGTTGGAGGCAAAGCCTGGGATGGGCTGATCAGGTCCTCGTCGGAAGGAAGAAGGCTCAGTAGATCTATGGTAAGTCGAAAGTTCGTTTGACGCTTCAGAGGGTAAATCTTGCAACGCATGAAATAACGAACGCGGGTGTAATTGATTGGCCTGTTTAAATACTGTAGCCGCCGGAAGGAACGTGGAAGGGGGTGTGGTCCTGCTCCCGAACTTAAGATAACAAACTTATCTTCCTTTCATCTGCTCAGTCTGTCCATAAGGAACCATAGAAAAACAATATCCACTTGTATTTTTCCTCATCATTATTCTCAGTCATTCGATTTCAAGATATTGTCAAGTAAAAAAAGTTTTCTTCTCTGGCTCATACTTTTCGTCAGGCTCGTCCGGCGCATTTCTCTGTCCATAACAAATGACCTGTTTGACTTATAAGATTGTGTTTGGCATCGATCTTGTCTTCAGACTGTTAGCTACAGAATGTCCACGGGTTTGTTTGCTTCAGCCTCTGGAAAAAAGAAATGCGCCGCTTCCGACGCCAGCATAAATCTTGTTTCTAGCCACATAGCTAACGCTAGCGATGACGTAGCAGACTTTGATTGACATATTATTCTAGCCAATGAGCCAAGCTTTAGAATGCAGGGCGGGACTTAGGGGTCCCAAACACAGAATTGTCCCTATTCTCGTGCGTAAAGGCTGTAAAGAGCCAGATTTTTCGGCAAGATTTCTGATTTTATTAGCCTTTTGGACGCGCATTTTGTTAGATATATGTATTATTATATCAATACAAAAATAAAATAAAAATATTATTATTTATTTATTTTTCACCTCGATATGGGAAATTCATGGGTAAACTCATATTTACACATACATTGTTTTTAGCAGTTATAATGGGTATTAGTGGCCTTCAAAACATCAAAATGTATGTTTTATGATCATAGAGGAGCTAAAATTGTAATAAAACAGTTTGGCACAGTTGGCACATATTTGGATCACTTGTTCCGAATATACTTTTTGATACAAAAGGTCAACAGCACCAAAATGCCTGTTCCTAGAGATCTGAAACTGTACACAGTTGTTGTCAACAAGATTAACAGCATGTACAGTGAACAGCATAAGCACACAATGAAGTATGTCTTGCTTAGGACCTTTACAAATTGACAATATTCAGGCGAGACTAAAAAAATTATGTTTTGTTCATGTTTGGGCTTCTGTAGTGTAGGTTCTGAAACCCTGACAGTGTCATGTGCACATCTGCAGAAACTAGAAGGCCTAAGCTTTCAAATGATGCATCACACTTGCATGTGGGCTGTAAGATCCTCTTTTAATAAGTAATGCCAATTAACAGAATTCATAAACATAGGAACTTGTCTTGGTGATTCGGTGCAACATAAAACAATGAACAATGGATGAGTCAAAAAGAGAAACAATTTGAATCTGTTAGACTAATACTACCACTACTAGACATTGTAAATAAATCAATTCAGTTAAATGTACTTATGTAACGCCCAAAATCACAACAGCAGCCTCGGCGCTCAACTACTGTGTTTTACAGATTTTAGCTATGAGCAAGAACTAGGGTTTTTACAACTAGGGTTGATCAATATCTGGAGAGATGAATCCTTACAACTTGGGGTTTCTTCACCCATTCTCTGGGATGCAGCAAAGGTAGGTCACCTCGTCCTCGGCCAAAAAGAAACAAAGGCAGACAAAATTAAACAATTCACAGAAAGAACAAAAGCTACTGGAGGCTAAACACGCCAAAAACAAGGATCCACAAATGCTACTGGAAATTAAAAAGACAATGTCTAAAATGGTCACATTTATATATATCGCATTTATACCTTCAAGGCTCTCAAAGTATTTTACATCAAGCTCACCCATTCACACATCAGTTAAATCCGTTGTATGAGACACTGGGGGTAGGTTAAGTGTCTTGCCCAAGGACAGAACGGCAGTATTCACCTGAGGCATGCAGCGCCAACTTGTGTGTAGTGGATCTGACCGCTCTACCAGGATAACGTTGAGTACGTGATTTGAACTGCTGACCTTCAGATCAGAAGAGGCCTCTGCCCCAGAGCTCCTGCCACCCCACTCTGCTGTGGTAAGATCAATGACCTGACCTCACAGAAGAATAAAATGCTCTACACCAAACAAAGATATATGAAAGCAGTTCTAAATTCAAACGTATTAGCTTCAAAGCTTAGAAAACAACAGGCAGAAATAACTATTTTTAACATACAAGATTAATGTACAAGGCAAAATACTATCAATGTTTGAATCCTACAAAAAAATTTCACCAAAATATCAGGAAGCAAACAAGAAGAAATACAATATTTTTTGGACACGCAATTTACCTGCCATGACCGAAAAGCAACACAAAAAATTTGGTGCTGAAACAACAACTACTGCAATTCAAAGTGCAATCAAAACACTTACAAACAATAAATCTCCGGGGAGTGACGTGGTATATTAAGCAGGGCCCTCCGAGTTCGAAGGAAGCCATCATATCCTTAATATCTAAAGAGGGGAAGGATCAACTTGACTGTGCCTCATACAGACCAATCTCAATTCTGAATGTGGATTACCGTTTATACACCTCAATTATGCTCAAAAGAATGGAACAAATACTTCCATGTATAATTTGCAATGATCAGGCAGGACTTATTAACAAACGCCAAACACAAGACAATATAAGACAATCTTCACACCATACCATATGCAAAAACAACAAATAATAATTTTGGACTCTGAGAAAGCTTTTGATTCCATTAGCTGGCCATGCTTACCAGATTTAAAATAGATAATTTAATAATACAAAATATTGAGGCTCTTTACGATAGCCTAACATCAAGAATTAAAATTAACGGTAATTTGACGGGGGGCTGAAGCAGGGTTGTTCGCTTTGTACTTGAAACCATTGACCCAATATGTTAGATAATCAGAAACTATTCATGGTGTTTCAATTGATGGGGCAGAACATCTTGTGGCGGGAGGTTCTGGCCTGGATGGACCATAGCCTCCTACCTGAGAGGAGTGGCTGTAATAGTCCATGTCCAGGGTGAGAAGGATCGGCTGTGATCCGACCTGCTCGTGTCAGTGTCCTGGAGGCGTACGGGTCCTGCAGAGATGGAAGTCTGCAGCTGATCACCTTCTCAGCAGAGCGCACAATGCGCTGTAGTCTCTGTTTGTCCCTGGCTGTGGCTCCAGCGTACCACACGGTGATGGAGGAGGTGAGGAGGGACTCAATGATGGCCGTGTAGAACTGCACCATCATCTCCGCTGGCAGATTGGCTTTCCTCAGCTGCCGCAGGAAGTACATCCTCTGCTGGAAGGGGGAGGAGTCTATGGTGGTGATGGGGGATTCTGTGATAGTGAGAGGGGGGGTTGGGGGGCTGTGACTCTCAGCTGTTCATTGGCTCCCAGCATGCAGTATGGTCTGTTCTGTGAAGTTCAGAGGCAGCCACGCACATGTAAAAATGGGTGTCATACTAATTACAGCCCCTGCAAAACCAGTGCAAGGTGGAACCATAGTACTCAATAATAACATTGTTGTTACTAATATACAAATAATATTACACAGTCATTCAAAACGGAAAACACATCAAAATAAATTGTTGTACCACTGTATTGTTTTTCAAATGTTCATGATGTTCACAATGTTCATTAAAAAAAATCTGCCACACTAATCTTCACCTTACTATCTTCAAAAGAGTGGTTTCTGGCTTTCAGATGAAGATGTACGGCGCTCTGCAATCCTGAATTTGCGTGTCTTCTGTGTTGATACAGCGTTTTGTGCAGTGGTTGTTTAGCCTTACCTATGCACCGCTCTTTCAAAGTAGAGCACATTTGCGTTGGGACAGAAACTTAAAGGTCCCATATCATACACAATCGACTTTTCAGAGCTTTTAACCTTCTTACAGTGCCTCATGTGTGTGGTCTATATCCTTTTCCTTGGATCTGCAGACGGACGGGGTCTACTCACTGCAACGCGTCATAATCACCGCAAGATATGGGTGACATTTTATAACTATTATGTTATGGGTTTTGCACAACACTTGTTATTATCAAATATACACTTAGGGTAGACTACAAAACAGGAAAAATTACACCTCTTTATTTCCAAAAAATAGAAGAGAAGAAATACATTTTAAAATTTCAAAATGGATTTAATATTTAAAAAATGTATACAACAAATTTTGAATACTGGTTACAATTGAAAATATAAACTTAGAGATTAAACATTTTGATCTCATTTGGACCTGTGCAGCACACTGCTGTCTGCCGGTGTCCTCACATGACCTTAGCTGGTGTTTGAGAAGGGGCTAAACCTGAACCACTATTTGGATAGATTGTCGGCAAAAGGCCACCGCAAACTCTAGAGCCTGGCACACTCACCCACTGACCAGAAGTAAGTTTAAAACTTAGTTTTTGTCGAGTTTTGCCTGGGGTAATTAGTTTAGAGTTGTGTACCCGATCATTGACATTCTTCCCCTAATTATAGACCCTATTCTTAATATAATAAATACTTCACTCCAAAGTGGCTATGTTCCACAGTCCTTCAAACATGCAGTCATTAAACCTCTTCTGAAAAAGCCTAATCTAGATCCCGACCTATTGGTAAACTACAGACCTATTTCAAATCTTCCCTTCGTCTCTAAAATCCTTGAAAAAGTTGTAGTAAAACAGCTTTGTCGCCACCTGCAGGACAATAACTTATTTGAAGTTTTCCAGTCAGGGTTCAGAGCCCACCACAGCACTGAAACTGCACTAGTTAAAGTCACAAATGATTTGTTATTAGCCGCTGACGATGGACTGGTCTCAATCCTGGTTCTGTTCGACCTCAGCGCAGCGTTTGACACCATCGACCACAACATTCTACTGCAGAGGTTAGAATGTGATGTAGGTGTTGGAGGAACAGCCCTCAGCTGGTTTAAATCCTATCTATCTGATAGGTTCCAATTTGTTAATGTAAACCAGAGCTCCTCACCAAGCTCTAAAGTAATTTACGGTGTGCCACAGGGTTCGGTACTCGGTCCAATTCTGTTTACTCTTTATATGCTACCATTAGGCAACATTATTAGAAAGCATGGCATTAACTTCCACTGCTATGCAGATGACACTCAGCTGTATTTATCAATGAAACCTGATCAGAGCGATCAAGTAGACAGACTTAGTGCTTGTGTGAAGGAGATAAAAACCTGGATGACACTAAACTACCTGCTTCTTAACCCTGAAAAAACCGAGGTCATTGTGCTTGGCCCTAAGCATCTACGAGACGCTCTATCTGAGCAGATAGTCACACTGGACAATGTCAGTGTAGCCTCCAGTTCTACTGTAAGAAACCTTGGAGTCTTATTTGACCAGGAGCTCTCATTTAAAGCTCATATAAATCAAGCTTGTAAAACAGCCTATTTCCATTTGCGCAACATCGCCAAAATCAGAAGAATTCTGCCTAAAAGTGATGCTGAAAAACTTATCCATGCATTTGTAACGACTAGATTAGACTACTGTAACTCCCTGCTTGCAGCGTGTCCTAAAAGCTCCATAAAAAGCTTTCAACTGGTTCAAAATGCAGCAGCAAGATTACTAACAGGAACAAAAAGAAGAGAGCACATTACGCCAGTGCTGAAGTCTCTTCACTGGCTCCCCGTCGAGTCTAGAATCAAATTCAAAATTCTACTCTTGACCTACAAAGCCATAAATGACATGGCCCCATCCTACCTCAAAGATGCTATAGAACCATATCATCCAAACAGAGCTCTTCGCTCTCAGAATGCTGGCCTTCTGGTGGTGCCAAGAGTCTCTAAAAGTACTGTAGGAGGTAGAGCGTTTAGCTACCAAGCTCCTGTGTTATGGAATCAGCTCCCGACCCATGTTAAATATGCTGACACAGTCTCTTCATTTAAGTCCAGGCTTAAAACGTTCCTCTTCGAAATCGCTTATGGTCAGAGTAGTTAGGAACAGAAAGATAAACCCACAGCTTCAGCTACGCTGCCCTAGGAGTAACTATGCTGGGGGAAGTATGACAGCTTGAGCACTATCCTCTTCTTCTTCTGACTACTTATGCTATCAAACAATATTTATTTTTTGATTCCACTTGCAAACTGTTCACCGCCTTCTTTTCTTTCTCTCACTCCTGAGGACCTGTGGACCCAGATGCCCCTCCCCTGGTGAAGTGGTCCCTGCCCTGTGTGGACGGTCCCTCATCTGCCTGAAGAGTGGCTCCAGTTCGCCTCAGTCGGTCCCTCATCTGCCTGAAGAGTGGGTCCAGCTCGCCTCCGACGGTCCCTCGTCTGCCTGAAGAGTGGGTCCAGCTCGCCTCCGACGGTCCCTCATCTGCCTGAAGAGTGGGTCCAGCTCGACTCAGACGGTCCCTCTTCTGCCTGAAGAGTGGGTCCAGCTCGACTCAGACGGTCCCTCTTCTGCCTGAAGAGTGGGTCCAGCTCGACTCAGTCGGTCCCTCTTCTGCCTGAAGAGTGGGTCCAGTTCGCCTCAGTCGGTCCCTCTTCTGCCTGAAGAGTGGGTCCAGCTCCAGTCTCCTTGTGTCCGTCTGTCCGTCTGTGAGAGTCGGATCTCTCCTTCACTGGAACTCCTCCAGGTTTCTACGTTTTTTTCCCAAAGAGGTTTTTTTTTGTAGTTTTTCCTGGCCGAGAAGGAGAGTCTAAGGACAGAGGACCCTGGGACATCGTCCCTCGCCACCACAGACATTGTCTGACTTCATCGCCACCACAGACATTGTTGATTCATTTCTCCCTGTGGCCCTCAGAGGCAACTGTTAAAGTACATGATCAAACTGTGGAGGTGCTCCTGCTGGGCGTGGTCATGGGAGAGGATAAACATCTGGGACCACTGATGAAGTGCAGTGAGAGGACATTGAACAGAGACTGTCCACTGGGGCAGAGCCTGGTCGTGCGTGGCAGATAAAGAAAAAGGAGAGGTAACATTTCACACGACACATAGAATGCTTTTTGGAACGAAGAATGCTTTGCTACACCACAGACATTTCATCTGCATCATACAACAAACATTTGCTCTTAGCAACGAAGAAAAAGCTTTGCACTGATTCACTTACACAAGTACTACATGATTTAGATACCTCAGTTTGCCTTAAATATGAATTTAATTTTAATTTAATTACGGTGAAAAATGAATTCAACATGAAAATGTTCTCGGTCTCTGTTGTACAAGCGCAGTGCAAATGCTGATTGGCGTGAGTTCAAATTGGAAAATAAGAACTATATTCAACAAGAAATATAGAGCTACAGTAAATGAGTAATATAGTTATTTAATGCAATTTTTTGTTGGTATTGGGCAAGATTTTCTGTGCAGGTCTTTTGTTCTGACAAGAACCCTTTTGCAGAGGACACTGCACAATGGTCTGTATAGGGTCTTATTTGTAGTTTTTGTTCTTGTTTCTAATTTTTGATGTACTCTCATACCTGTACAGGCTCCTGGCTGCACCGACCCTTGACCTCTCACCCATATTCTGCTACCGCTCTGATCATGGAAACAGCTGATAATGAATACACTTTAAAAGCATTTTTGGGCTTGTCCCAGATTCATTCTTCTTCTGTGTTTTAATGGTTTCTTACTCCATGTTATGACAATCTCCTACATTTGGCATTATTATAATTATTATAGAAGTGATCTTGGTCCTGTTCTCCTGTGTCTATTCAAAGTAAGATGTTGTCCTCTCAGTAAATGTCTGCTCAAGTGACAGGGCCAGATACATTAGTGATTCAGACGATGACTCAATCATAAAAGTAGAACCTTTGGCCATTCGAGGCAAAGAAGAGAATGGAGGCAAATTTAACTATTTAATAGATTGATTAGAATTTACTGATTAAAGAGAACGATTTTTTAAAAAAAGAAGAAAATTAGTGTGCAAAATAGAGACCACCGGTAAAGTCTTTTTGATTATGTTAATTTAGCATCATTTTCCAGAAATCAGCTTGGAATTACAATCGGGTGTTGAGACCCCTGAGGAACTCCACATTGTATATCAGCTCCGTCAGAATTGCCACCATTTATACAAACAAACTGGGATTGATCACATATATTATATAGTTCTGAAAGCCATATTTATATAACTTTGCAGTTCAGCTTGCAGACGAGCTCTACCACTTTGGGCCAGACTTGCTATTGGTTTGCAGCAACATCAATCAGTCCATAAAAAAGGTCTTTCCCACCTTTTGCCCTCTGACCTCACGCTCTTCCAGTCTCCCTGGGTTGATGCTGCTTGCACACCACTCCCCAGTAGTGTCCAAAATTCTGACTATATGTGTAAGCTTCATTATTATCTGTTGCGCTCATTTTAGTTTAGATTTCATTTAGTACTTTCTGACATGAGCCCGCACTGATGCTGCGACGGTCTCTCTGTGTGCCACCCGTCAGTGCCACCACTCCCATTGCGCAGTGTGCAGGGCATCAAGTGTTCCAAAGGGGCTCCACCAGCATGACAAGGCAGTTTGGATTGCATGATGGCATATTGTGCAGCAGCTGCTCATTACAATTAAACATGGAAGCTATAGTTGGCCTACTTTGTATTTAGTTCTTCAAAATTTCCAAATTAGCTCTAGGACTTGTGCTATTGTTCTATGCAATAGTGCTTTTGGTCTATGTGTGGCCATATCGCATTTTGGGCCGCCCTTAGATCTGAGCCCGCGTTCTCATTGGCCATTCATGCCGGTCGCCATTCATAAAAATGCCCCCCCTGATTTTTACGCTCCCTCTGGCCTCTCGCATTGTGCCCGCCCACCGGCGTCACACTTCCGCGTTCCTCCAGCGCCTCACGGCAGGTAAGCGGAGCGCTGTCTCCCTCCTAAATTTTGTGGACTGTCTTCTAATCTTAGACTCCTTTTTGTTAGCACGGACAGTCACCTGTAACCACAGATGCGGGTCACTCACTACCGCAAGCTTAGGTAAGTGCCCCTCATTTTAAGATCCGCGATCGTCTGACGCGCTTTGGCTCTCCTGTTTTATAGGCTTTGACGTAGCTGTTCGCTCTCGCCTCTCCCTCATCGGAGCTCTAAGTCGCGCTCCAAAGAGTAAGTATGCCTGGGTCAGTGGCAAACTAGTGTTAACAACCAAATTCAGTGTTTGATTCCTCCGCTGTATGTAGGAGCTGTCGCTTTGCTGTCGCTTTGCTGTCGCTTTGCTGTCGCTTTGCTGTCGCTTTGCTGCCGCTTTGCTGCCGCTTTGCCGCTGCCGCTCCGCTTGGCCGCTTGGCCGCTGCCGCTGTGCTCGGAGTAACCCGCTTTGCGCGGACTAACATCCTCCTGGTCGGACTGACGGCGCAGGCCGGCGCTTGATTGTGCCCCCACGCTGCCCGATTGTGCTCTCCCGTGGTCTGTACCAGCTCTGCGCTGGGTGTGTCGCGCATGGGCGCGATATAGACATTTTTCTGCTGCTCTACCTGCATATCCCTTTGCCGTGCCTACACTGGACTCAAATTATGTACCGCTTTTAATACATGTTTCTGTGTTATAGGGGCTGGTGGTCTGACACCGTGGTGGATTCCCCTGGTGGTGGTTCCCGCGTTTTGGTTTGTGGTGCACTTTTGTTGTTTTGGCGTTTTCTTATTAGGTTACTGCCCCATTGGTTTACCTCCACGGCTAAGCCTCAGCGCCCCCTCCAACGGTCTTATTGAGTTTGTTCATGTGTATGTGTATGTGTATGTGTGTGTGAGTGGGTGTGCGTGGTGTTGAGTGGTAGCATTTCAGCTTTTAGATTAGATTGTTTAAAAATATTATTGTCTTGTTTAAAATGTGTTTTAGATTGTTAGCATTATCTAGTTAAATAATAAACATGTTGTAATTTATGGAACTGTCTCTGTCTCATCAGTAATCCTTATCTGCGTGCCTTACTAATTTTCCCCAGTTTAAATTGGGGTGGCGTTGTTGGACAACTTACCATTTAAACAATATCAAAACACTCGTACTGCCACATATGCAATAGCACAAGATGCACACGGGCAGCTCCACGTTACGAGCCACAGTTTAAACAGTGTAAATCAGCAGCACAGTTGAGAGCTGATGTTTTCTACGACCCACAAGGAGAAAAGTGGTCTTTGGTTGATGAAAATTGGCCTCGTATTCATTTAGAAACTGTGAAAAAGAGCGAATAAAACAAGATGTACACAGCTGCAGTACCTTCACTGTAGCGTATGCAAAGTCAAAGCGGTTGAACTTCTTACAAATGTCTAAACCATGCTTTTATACCTGCTTGTCAATGCCCGATCTCGTCAGCTCTCAGAAGCCTGGTTAGTACTTGGATGGGAGACCACTGGAACACCAGGTGCCACAGCAGGGAGCAAGAGGAAATGTCATTGTGTACTTAAGTAAGACACTTCACCCACACTGCTTGGTAAAACGATTTGTGTGCCTTGCAGGTGGAAAAGTGCTATAATAAATACACTGTAATAATAATAATAATAATAATAATAATCACATAGTAGAAAAAGCTTCAGTTGTAGTCATCTGGACTCAGTTTGAAAAAATAGACGTTTCGACTCTCATCCAAGAGTCATTGTCAATAAAAGAATTTAGGTCGAGAACTCTGATATTAATACTGTTCTGTGGTAAGACCCACCCATTGGGCGGAGCCTTCCTGAAGTAGAAAGAGTTGTTTGTTTCAACAGAAACTCCCCCCTTGTATCTACCGAGCTAGCCTATTCAGAATCTTAATGGGCTATTAGAATCCTCTTTGTCTTTGTGAGACCCTGGCTCAACCACCCTGAGTACCTGATTAGCATCTGAATGTCCTCTACCTTTCCAGGGGTTCAGTAACCCATTATAAATAACAGGAAGATTAAACCTTAGCCATCCATTTCTGTTTAAAGAAGGTCTTTCTTTTTTAACAAAAATAGCTTCCTTGACTCCTCTTTCAAACCATCTTTTCTCCCTGCTTAAAACCTTCACATCACCGTCTTCAAACGAGTGATTAGAGGCTTCAAGATGGAGATGCACGGCACTCTGAGGTCCTGAACTTGTATTTCTTCTGTGCTGATAAAGCCTCTTGTGTAGAGGCTGTTTTGTCTCACATATGTACCGTTCTTTACAGCTTTCTTCACAGCATTGGATCGAATAAACTACATTGCTCTGTTTTTGAGTCGGCAACTTGTCCTTAGGGTGAACCAGTTTTTGTCTTAAAGTGTTTCCTGGTTTAAAATAAACAGGGACTTCGTGTTGTCTAAAAATTCTCTGCAGTTTTTCCGACAGGCCAGACACATAGGGGATAGAAACACCCTTCCTTCTCTGTTCAGTTTCCCTTTTGTCCTGCTTCTTGGTTCTCTTCACTCTGTTGAGGGCCCAAGCGGGGTAACCACAGGCTGAGAGGGCATTTCGGACATGTTTTTCCTCTTTCTTCTTGCCCTCTGAGCTGGTCACACCCAGCTTGTGCTGTAGTGGGTGGTTTCAAACTGAGTCCAGATGACTACAACTGAAGCTTTTTCTACTATGGAACACGCCTGGACGAATGAGGGATTACACCGACATATTTCCAAGAATTTTGGGCCTAAAACCTTGGATTTAGTTCGGGAACTCGAATCTGTAGCCAGGAAACTAGCAAACAACAGGAATCACTTGAGGTTCAATCTTAGATGCAGACAGAACAACATGATCCCGAAGAGCCTGCAGATCAAATCACCGGTCAGAGGACACAGAGCAGAGAAGATTTGGAGAAGGAGCCTTATGCAGATGCTCAGTGAAAGGATCCAGGAAAACAACGTCAGAATTGATAAATTGAAAGACAGAAAAGGAACTTTACAGGAGAGAAATTAACCAGCATACTCCCTGAAGAAGCTTTCAAAAGAGTGCTGGATTTTACACAGACAGCACAAGAAGCACAGCACAGGAAGAGCAAAGAACGCCAAATCAAGAAGTTCAACATTCTTTTGAACAAAAAGAATGCAGCAAAAACAATTGGATTAAGAACCTATCAGATCGTGTTCTGACACAGGCAGAAAAGGAGGTGCTTTCTAAAGGTCTCAACTTTTCTGTCACCTCTAAACACATCCCTACAGAGGACTACATCACAGCCACTGAAACGGCAATTAGAAACAACAAAATGACTGAATCGGAGGCTGCAGACCTGAGGCTACGTGTCACAGCGACCCTGAAGAGTGCCAAACCACCGCCTTCAAATATCACATCTGAAGAGAGAAAAGCACTTTCAGCACTGGAAAAAGATCATAGCATCAACATCCTCCCAGCAGACAAGGGACGTTGCACTGTGATTCTCAACGCAGCTGATTACGAAGCCAAAATCCACACCCTCCTTGAGGACACGACCACATACGAGCGCTTGAAAAGAGATCCGACCAGTGGCTACAAGAAGAAAGTGATAGACTGTTTACAAAGGCTGGAAAAAAAAGAGGAAGCGATAGACCGGCCTCTGTATTACAGACTGTATCCTGGTGAAGCCATGCCTTGCATTTATGGCCTCCCAAAAATACACAAAAAGGAGGTTCCACTCAGACCCATAGTGTGCAGCACAGATTCCATCACTTACAATGTGGCCAAGCATTTAACAACTATATTGGCTCCGCTTGTGGGGAATTCGGTACATCATGTGGAAAACACGCACAACTTTGTGGATAAAGTGAAACATCTCCAACTGGACCCAGATGACCTCATGGTTTCATATGATGTTGTGTCCCTGTTCACCTGCATCCCGACCTCTGATGCAGTAGCAGCAGTGAGGATCAGACTGCAGGAAGACACCACCCTACAGGAAAGGACCAAACTGACACCTGAACACATATGTAAACTGTTGGACATCTGTCTGAACACCACTTACTTTCAATTCCGGGGACAATTTTACAGACAGATTCATGGCTGTGCCATGGGCTCGCCCGTCTCTCCCATAGTGGCCAACCTGTACATGGAGCACTTTGAGAAGAAGGCACTGTCCTCATTCTCAGGCATAGCCCCAAAACTATGGCTCCGCTATGTCGATGATACTTTTGTAACAATTAAGAAACAAGAGCTGGAAACCTTCTCTGATCACATCAATGCTGTGGACCCACATATCAGGTTTACAAGAGAAGACGCTAAGGAGAATCGCTTGGCCTTTCTTGATTGTTCCACGATCAGAGGAGAGGACGGGAAACTCCAAATAGAAGTATATAGGAAACCTACACACACAGACCAGTATCTGCTCTTTGGTTCCAACCACCCACTACAGCACAAGCTGGGGGTGATCAGAACCTTACAACACAGAGCTCAAGGTGTGCCCACCAGCTCAGAGGGCAAGAAGAAAGAGGAAAAACATGTCCGAAATGCCCTCTCAGCCTGTGGTTACCCCGCTTGGGCTCTCAACAGAGAAACTCCCCCCTTGTATCTCGGTAGATACAAGGGGGGAGTTTCTGTTGAAACAAACAACTCTTTCTACTTCAGGAAGGCTCCGCCCAATGGGTGGGTCTTACCACAGAACAGTATTAATATCGGAGTTCTCGATCTAAATTTTTTTATTGACAACGACTCTTGGATGAGAGTCGAAACGTCTATTTTTTCAAACTGAGTCCAGATGACTACAACTGAAGCTTTTTCTACTATGGAACACGCCTGGACGAATGAGGGATTACACCGACACAATAATAATCACACTTATTTGTAGAGCACAGTTCATACAAAAGTAACTTAAAGTGCTTAACAAGTGTAACAACATATTCAAATCCCAATACCATATCATAGAACTAAAAATCACAGAACTAAAATAAATGCGTACAAAATATGTAATTAAAATGAATGAACTGCAGATCAAAAGCCTTCACTCAAAAGCACAGCTGGATGTGACTGCTAACACTTTCTCTTTGTTTCTGAAAGTTGTTCTGCATCCACACACTGAGTGAATCCACTGGTCCATATTCACCTGCCGTCAGTGAGTGTCACCTGCATAATTGTGGTAGGACACTCCACTGGTGCGTATTAACTGACCTAACAGCAGCGTGTATAGGTTGAATAGAAGGGGTCCCAGGATTGACCCTTGGGGCCCACAGATCAAGGCCATGCGGTCTGAGACACAGTTTCCGATCTCATCAAAGTACTCCCTGTCTTCTAGATAGGACCTGAATCAGTTATAGCCAGTGAGGCCCACCCAGTCCCCAGTCTCTGCAAAATGATCTCGTGATCTAAAGCCAGACTGGAAAACATTTTTAAAAAATGTTAAAAGAAAAAAGAAAAACATTTCCTGAGAATGCTAAACCACTGCACCTATAAACTAAAAGTGAACTCCTAGCCTCAGTGCTTTGTCCACAGACTCTTCTTTGATCAGGCATGATTGATCACACATGGAGCAGGCATGGGGCAATCTGCAGCAGTAATCACCCTCCTCTCACCTCCTTAACTGCAGCCCACTGGAACTATTGACCTGGATATCAAACTCTACTGCCGGCTGAGTGCTTATCGACGCTCCCCACACCTCCAAACACTTTCTCACTATGTAAACACAACAGCTATTGGAATATGCTAAAGGCATGGAGAGGAGGATTTGAACAAAGGTAGTAGTAGTAGTAGTAGTATCAGGAAGTGGAAATACAAACTTACTAATGTTGCAGTTTTTAAGTATAGAGTATAATCATTATTTGTATAGTTATTGATCTTTAAACATGCTCTGAGAACCTTTACTTTGGCATCTTAAGTTTTAGGGGAAAAAAAAAGTTTCAAAACCACTCTTTTACCAAGCTCGAAACTCGTTTTAGGGCTCCATCTACTGGCTTCAGAGGGAATTAAATAGGAGAGAGAAATGCTAGCTTCCCTCTGAAATCCTACTTCGAATGATTATTTGCATAATCATTATTCCAAATGATTATGCAAATGATATTTTCTCAGATTTTGCCAAATAGTCAATATAAATGACAGTCATCATAATTTTCAAGTCATCAATCGTTCGAGTACAAGTCGAATGTTATTGAAGAAAATGCACTGTTCCAAATGATTATGCACAACAGAGACCATGTTATTCTTGTAAAGAGCTGAAAATGGTCATTTGTTAAATTAGAAGCATCAGCTGGTCAGATTTACTGAAATCAAAAGCTATTTCAATCAAAACATCTCAACAGGTCAAGTTTAACATTATTTAAATAAATGTTATAGTTTATAGTAATAAAAAATAACAAATAAAGAGTTTCTGCTTAAAATATACATTTTATCTTAATTTGTCTCAAAAACAGGCTGAATTGTTCTGTTGGAATAAATATAAAGGACTAATTAACTTGTCACTAGACTGTGTTATACTGTTATACTGTACTATAATGTCAGATAAATTAAAATAAAAAATCTGTGTAAAACATTATGTTAACGAGGCCAGTGATCATTGTTGGTCACATGAATATTGGACATTTTACACAAATTAATCTACTTTATAGCATATTTTAGCAGCAAGACTTTTCCATTGTTGACCGGAAGTGTGAATACAATGGAAGTACTGATCCATGGCAAAAAGAGGCAAAAGTGGGTGAGACGGAATAAGGTGAATAAAGCACATACTGGCAGTGGCTCTAACAGACAGATGTACTGTGGTTTTGATCTTGCCTCTTTCAAGACCTATTCAAGCACTTCTGAGTTGTACAAATAAAACGTTTTCTTAGTTCCTGTGCCTACAACTATTGCCATAACATGGCTATAACTAGTTTCTTCTGCTTTTTATGTCCATTTATCATTTGTGAAGACCTGGTTTTGAATTGATTCCCGTCAGTGTAGTCTCAGTTTAGACCTGGTTAGTCATGGTCAATTTGGATTGATCCATTCAGTGACTAGTGTATGTTTAGACCTGGTTCAAGAATCAGGAATGGTCCAGATCCTGTTGTTAGTGTAGAGGTATAACCTACAGGCTCATTCCTATTCTGTGGGGCGCATCCCAAATATTCTGCAGGGGTTCTTACAAAAGAGGTCCAAACTAGATAGTGTGGATTTGAATGAATGGACGGCATGTTCATTTCTTCTTTTCTAATCATTACTGTGCTATAGCATCTTTATTCGTTGAAAATAAGTATATGTTTTCTTATTACACAGTATCTTTTCAGGTAGGAGAAGGATATTTGCAGCTGGGTGTTGCCTAGTATCTCATTATACAATATGTATCAACATATCCTGATATGTACTGTATATGTATGTGTAGAAACAAAATGCATTGAAATTCCAAACTCAAATTGCCAATAATATCTGAATACATTACAGACCTATGAATGAGTGACTCAGACAGCACGCAGTCCAGCTCCTGTTGGCGTGCCGGAGCAGTCTGGTGTCAGTGTGCTGCTCATATGACGAGTGGAGCACTGCGGGGTTGTTGCTGTGACAGAGTCTGACACCACAAGTTCATGCAATAACTAACCGTGGGTACAGGTTCACAAAAGCACGATTTACTTTTGTGACGGTGTGGATGGTTTTTAATCAAATTGGCCAGCAGGTGTCACTCCTCTCTGTATCAACACCCCCCTCTACCACTTCTTCTTCCTCTGTTACTCCCACCTCCGCCTCAGATTGGGCTGTTGTCGACGCCCTGTTCTCTTGTCCTCAGGTAGTTTCTACATTTTCCACTTCAATAATTTAATTCTACCTCCACTAATTTATGTTACTCTAGTGTCGTAACACTCTAACGCGCTATGGGGAACTCCTGGATTGTGCTTGGGCAACTGGGAAGCTGGGGTCCCGCGTGTAGCCGGCTGAACTAGCCTCGTCCGCTGCCCGTCAAGGGTGCGCAGCAGAAGTTTCCCAGCGGTCATGGGGGCTGGGACAAGCATGCTCCGTCCACCTTGCCTTTCTCTTAACCTCAACATAAATGTGATTGTTTTTATGGACAACGATGAATGTGTAATTTCACTGAGACCAATGTTTTTATTAAGGAACTTATTGTTCATAGAAATAACTTATTTATAAATAAATCATATTCTGTATTAAAAATGTCTATGTGCCTCTTGTCAACTATGAACCTGTGCGCCTTTTAATGTTTTCAATATGGTCCTGGGCCCTTTAATGCCCAGGTGGCGTTGTTGGTCCTCTGATTTTGGTTTTAACAGTAACAGCTAAACTTCCTATAAGTTATCTGTCCTTTCCTCCTGTATCTACTGCGTTGTAACAACAAAACGTCCCCATGTGTGGACATTAAAGGATTATCTTATCTTATCTAACACCCTGACATGCCACACTTTTATTTCAATTGATCCCTTGTTGTCCATGGTCTCTAATAACAGATCTGATGCGGCGCAACTCACTTAGTGACACCATAACGTACACGTGTGGAGGTAGTAAAGGTAGTTGAGTGAATAGATGGGTTTGATTTAGAAAAACTGCTGGATTCATTTCACCGCTCGTGTGATTTCCTGTTTGTCTCGCCTCAATTTGACAACTTCACTGAAAAGGCCTGCAGTGGGTCAATCCAACAGGAAGGATCCGGAGCGCCTTCGCTGGTACCACTACACTGCACGGTGTGCGGTCTGAGCCCCACTTTTAATGCTACAGAAAGTCTGCGGTCACTGCACGACAGTTGGACTGCATGTGGTGTGAGCCCGGGGTTAATGCAGCAGTCACAGGTTAGTGAGACCTCTGTAGTTTATAATGCCTTTATGTTGATTAAAAATATCACGTACACATGTATTGATTGAAGAAGTCTGTTACATAGACAGCCTTAATTGCCATAATATCCAGAGGTAAAATCAGGATCACTGGGGAAAAAGGTTGGGAGTCACTCTATAACAGGGCTTCCTTGTGATGTGCTGACAGAACCATTCCAATAGTGTATTTCATTTCACAGCAGTTCTCTTGCACCCATATTAATTGTTTACATTTTCAAGCATTTCAAACTCTCACCCACATTTACACCCCCACAGCCTAGCACCCTCAGCACCCTCCTCTCCTCTCTCCTTGGATCAAACGGCGCCTTGTGCTATACTGTATAACGGTAACTTTATCAAAGAGAAGCACACTGCCACAGGGCGACAGCAGACAGCGGAGCGCTTCAGAGCACAGGCGGCGGCTGTGAGGCTGCTGTGTTAATTATGATGCGAGAGGAGAGGGATGTTTTGAACTAAAGACTAAACAAAGGAATACTGGGAAATGTGTTTTCTTTTGTGCAGTAAACAGAGCATATTTATAAATGTATGTTCGGTAAAAAGTTGGTGGTATTGGACTTAGGAATTACATTATTATAACTTTAAAGGTATATTCATCAATCTATCAATTTTTTCCACTTTAGCTCAAACTGTATAGTTTATTGATATTAGATTATATATATATATATATATATATATATATACATATTGTATACATATATATACAATCTAACTATTATTTTCAGTTCAATTAAATTTATATTTGTATCTTCCAAAATCACAACAGCAGTTGCCTCGAGGGGCGACAGTGAAAACAGATTAAACAATGTTCATAGGGACTTGGCAATGTCCCAGCATCCCGTGTTCTTAGACAAATGTCCCAAGCTCCCCTGTCCTCAGACCGTCCTTCTCGGCCAGGAAAAACTACCAAACCATTTTGGGGAAAAAGTAGAAACGTCAAGGAATTCCACAGTGAATGAGAGATCCAACTCCCTCAGACGGACGGACGGAGGAGACAGTGGAGCTGGACCTACTCAGGAGGAGAACCAGTTCTTCCAGGCAGATGAAGAACCATCCATATGAAGTAGAGATCGTTTCTCCAGGCAGTGGCATAAATTAGTGTCTATATTATTGTTTATTGTCTATATTTTATTAAGCGATATATATCGGCTTCAGGACCAAAGGCCATCACAACATAAAGACTACTGTCCTCATGGTAATAAAAAAACAGGACCTAATTCAATTTATTTACATACAAACAATGTTGAGTTTACTGGAACTACATTCAAAGTTAACGCATTTTCACACAGCAGAGCCAGATATAGTGCGGCAAATGCGAGCACACGTCACACATGCCGAGTTTACTGACTCACACCTGAGCACATTGTGACTTCATAGACACATAAAGATCAGCCATTGAAGTAGCATCTACACACACTGGACATAAGATTCTGACGAATCGTACAGAAGGATTTGGTCAGATCTAATTCTAAACCGTTCACCCTGCGACGAGCTGGGCCCAGTCCAGAGTTGTCCCCGCCTAAGGGCCAAAGTCACTGGGATAGGCCCCCACGACCCCTGATGGAAGCGGTAGAAAATTAATGAATCATTCTGAGCCAAATTTATCAAAGTTTTCAACAAAATAGACACATTTAGATTTGATTTATTTTTGTGCCAATTTTCTGTAAAATCCAGTTTATAAGATAAGATGTTCCTTTATTGTCCCACATGGGGAAATTTCATTGATGCAACGCAGGTAGATACAGAGGTAGATACAGAAGAAAAGAACAGATCACTTATAGGAAGTTTGAAAAACACTTTCAGTAGAAGATCTCTTATAAACAAAAACTCCCATAGACAAAACCTCTCATTACCCAACAAGGGATGGAGGGGAAAAAATGATAAAGATAAAAATAAATAAATACATAAATACCATTGCATGTGATCACGACAGTAATTGCACATGAATATTATGTGTCACGACGGCACATGGATTGCACATGAATTTCACAGTAATTGCACATGAATCACGACAGTAATTGCACATATGACGGAATTGCACATGGTTAGGTCAGTATTGCGAGTGTTCAGGACTAACAGTGTTTGTTATAAAGTCTGACAGCAGCAGGAAAGAAAGACCTGCGAAACCTTTCCTTCACACAGCGAGGGTGGATCAGTCTGTCACTGAAGCTGCTCTCCAGAGTGGACAGAGTGTCCTGCAGGGGGTGGCATTCATGGTCAAGCATAGATGTGAATCTAGCCAGGACCCTTCTGTCCCCAACCTCCTGCACCGAGTCCAGAGCGCAGTCTGCTCCAGCAGACCACACCGTACAGGAGGGCTGATGCCACCACAGAGTCATAGAAGGTCTTCAGGAGTGGCCCTGTCACTCCAAAAGACCTGAGTCTCCTCAGGAGGTAGAGCCAACTCTGGCTCCTCCTGTACAATGCGTCTGTGTTATGAGTCCAGTCCAGTTTGTGGTTCAGATGAACACCCAGGTACTTGTACGAGTCCACTCTCTCAATGTCCCGTCCCTGGATGTTCACTGGTAAGGGGGCAGTGGGGTGGCGTCTGCGGAAATCCACCACCATCTCCTTGGTCTTCCCCGCGTTGATGAGGAGGTGGTTCCGCTGACACCAGTCCACAAAGTCCTGCGCCAGTCCTCTGTACTCCGCATCATCGTCGTCCGTGATGAGTCCGATGATGGCAGAGTCATCAGAGAACTTCTGCAGGACACAGCTGTCCGTGTCATGTCTGAAGTCTGCAGTGTAAAGGGTGAAGAGAAAGGGCGCGAGGACAGTGCCCTGGGGCACCCCCACACTGCAGGTAGTCCAGGATCCACTCTGCCAGGTCATACTCCACACCAGCCATCTCCAGTTAGCCCCTCAGGAGCAGCGGCTGGATGGTGTTGAAGGCGCTGGAAAGATCGAAGAACAGGATCCTCACAGAGCTGCCAGGCTTTTCCAGGTGAGAGAGAGAGCGGTGCAGCAGGGAGATGACGGCGTCCTCCACTCCGATGCCAGGCCGATATGCAAACAGCAGCGGGTCCATGGCTGAGCTCACGGTGGAGCAGAGGTGGTCCAGGACCAGCCGCTCCAGTGTCTTCATCAGGTGGGACGTGAGAGCCACCGGCCTGAAGCTGGTGAGGTCTTTGGCGCGCGGTGTCTTGGGCACAGGTACCAGACAGGAGGTCTTCCAGACCTGTGGTACCACTCTCAGCTTCAGGCTCATGTTGAAGACATGCTCCATAACTCCACACAGTTCATCTGCGCAGGACTTAAGGAGCCTGGGGCTGATGCCGTCAGGTCCTGCTGCCTTCCTCACTCTAATCCTCTTCAGCTCACTCCTCACCTGTGCTGCTGTGACAGTCAGTGGATGGCAGGGGGACTGTGTGTTGGGGGGATGGGTGAGTCCAGGCGCAGTGGGGAGCTGATGGTCCGGGGCAGAGAAGTGAAGAGGAACAGATGCAGGGCATTGTCCAGCTGTGGAAGAGGGAGCATGCAGCTGTGCAGGGGGAGGGGCGGGTGACCGATCAAATCTCAAGAAGTGAGCATTTAAATCATTCACCCACTGTAGATCCCCCTCTGTCTGGGCAGGGGGGATTTTGAAGCCCGAGATGGTTTTCAGGCTTCTCCACACTCCCTGAATGTTCTTCTGCTGCAGCTACTCCTCCATCCTCCTCTTGTAGCCGGCCTCAGCCTGCCTGATCTCCCTCCTCAGCTCCTTCTGCACAGTCCTCAGCTCCTCCTTGTTCCCTGACCTGAAGGCTCTCTTTTTCTCTTTCAGCAGAGCCTTCAGTTCACGGTTAATCCATGGCTTGTTGTTTGGAAAACACCGCACCGCCCGGGAGGGAACAATGTTCTCAAAACAGAAGTTGATGTAGTCTGTGATGCACTGTGATGGTGTTGATGTCCTTCCCATGTGGGCCATAGAGCTCAGTCCAGACAGTGGTGCTGAAGCAGTCCCTCAGAGTCTCCTCACTCTCAGCAGACCACATCCTCACCTCACGGGTCACCACAGGCTGCCTGCACACGATGGGTTCATACACAGGCCTCAGATGTACAAGGTTGTGGTCCGAGCTGCCCAGGGGAGGGAGGGGGGAAGAAGAATAAGCCTCTTTGGTGTTGGCAAAAAACAAGTCCAATGTTCTATTGTTTCTGGTGCGGCAGGTAACATACTGGGTGTATGTTGGTAGAACAGAAGAGGGAGGAGCGTGGTTAAAGTCACCAGAGACGAGGAAGAGAGCCTGTGGGTGCTGTGTTTGCAGCCTACAAGTGCAGGAGAGCAGTGCTTCACAAGCATATTCAGCATTGGCAGACGGGGCTACATAGACTGCGATCACATGTGAGAACTCCCGGGGCAGATAATATGGCCTCATGCCAATAGCCAATAGTTCAATATCCTTGTTCCATAGCTGCTCCCTCACTGTGCAGTATTCGGATTTGCACCAGCTCGTGTTCACATACACAGCCAGACCTGCACCTCTTTTCTTCAAGCATTCTCTCGTTCTGTCCGCCCGCAGCAGATGAAAATTGTCCAAACCTACAATAGAGTCTGGCATTTCTGCTGTTAACCAGGTCTCTGTGAAAATCAAGACGCTGCTGTCCCTATAAATCCTCTGGGACCGCATGAGGCTCGCTATTTCCGTCATTTTATTTTGAAGGGACCTCACGTTACTTAGTATTTTAGTATAGTTATTTAGTATTATTCAAATACTAAATAAGATATGTATCTTATGTCAACAAAGTGAAGTAAAACATTTTGACCAACCATTTTTTCAGTCTTATTTATCCAAAATGTGTGTCATTTTGGACAATTTAAGATATTTTTTAAACATGAAAACATTATATGATGAGGCCTTTATTTACAGTTATGCAAATTAAATGCAGAACAAGTTTCAAAATGACACCTCTAAATTATTTCCCCCCCATTCACCTGCAGTGTCTTGTCACCGGAAATGCAAATGTCAACAGAAGTGTGCGTCAGTAGCAGCAGTCACAAGTCAAAGTGAGCAAGGTCTGTGAGAAGTCGGCCGGTTGGAAAAGTGTGAAGACTTTGCAGTCCAGACCATACAAAACGAGCAGTGGTCATAATTCACATGCCTGTCCTGTCCGTCATGCATTATTCATCCAGTCTCCTGCAGACCAACATATACTCATACAAAACCATCCACAAACAGTGGAGTGTGCACAGGAAGCAGCTCATTCTTCAGCTGCAGAGATGGATGATGTACAAGCAGGACGAGATAACGTCGACCAACAACAGGTGCAGGCTACGCTAACGGTCAAGGTTAAGCTAATGTTGACATAGCTTAACGACACAGCAGTGGGAGTCGGTCTACTGAAACCGACTCAAGAACATAAAAGTTTTCTTATTTAAAGGGCATTTATTCTGCAAAACGTTCTTTTTTTTCAGCTTTAACCGCATTATCGTCTAAAACGTACCTGGAATTCACTCTTTTTAGATTAATCCTGTTCAGAGAGTCCTTTCGCTCCAAGCTCTATTCTCTTTCTGACATGACTCTGAGAGCTTCTGCACTGTTTTTAAGTCCATACGCCGCATTCTAAAGTATTATGCAAATTAAGTTTAAGCGTCATAAAGGGTTTTATTTTATTTTTTTTTCCAGTGAGACTCATGAGTGGTATTGTGTGACAGGGCTCTTTGGGTCAGTGAAATCAATCTCAGACTCCTGCGCCAACAAGTTTGCCAGGTCGGTCCAATTAAAGGAAAAACGACTTAAGAAGGACGTTCCACATTATTAAACAGACTATTTTCAAGCAATATGGGAAAGAAAAAGGTCTCTAGTGATGAGAAGCGTGAAATAGTTTAATGCCTTTGACAAGGTATGAAAGCCATAGATATTTCTAAGTGTTTCTTAAGTGTAATCATCGTACTATTAAGGAGAATTGAATACGCTTTTAAAAATGGTTTATGGAACTGATTACTCGCAGAAAATAATCGATATACAGCCCTACTGTACTATTTACTTTTCATATCAGTTCAAGCAGAGTTTGAAAGACAATAATGACAGCCAAAGTGAAATTTAGTGCAAAACTTATAGGTATCGGTATAAGATCAATATTGCAATATATAGTGTTACTTGGTATCGAATAAAAAAAATCTGTGTTATCGAAAACCATGCATACAGAGTACAGCCCCTTTAGTAGTACTTTGTTGTTACCATGAAATAGTCAGTCGCCCCAAAGATTTAAAAACCCTGAAAAGCGTAATCCGTCGTGTATGATTTGTGTTCTCCTCACTCTGCTAATGAGAAGAGTCCCAGTCGTCCTGCATGCGCTCTCCAGCTCCGTATGCTAATCACCTCACTGTTTGCCTGCTCCATATTATCACTCCGCCGCCGCCGCGGAGTGTGACTGGGGGATATTTCACCGTCCCAGCGGGAGGTCTGCAAATGAACACTGCACTAAATGAATGCTTCACTCCGCAGCGCTCTGACTTTACTCCTGTGTTTGCCCTCTCTCTCTCCCTCTCTCTATCTCTCTCTGTGCATGCGGTAAATTAATTAACACTGCAGAATACGTCCTAATGATATTTATCCTACCAGTGTAATCGGCTAATTGTGCCTCTCTAAAGGAGCATACAGTGGGTTTTGGAGGCGGAGTGTGCCGGGGTTGTGGAGAGATGTGTTTTATTATTTTGGGGTTATTAGAGATGTTTTGATGTCGGGAGCATCATTAGTCCCATAGAGCCTGTGCAGGAGGAGGATGCTGCTGCTGCTGCTGCTGCTCCTCCTCTGGGACGTGTGAAAGAGGATGTCGGACAATTAGGCAATGAGGAATTTAGTCAGAGTTAATTTTACATTAAAGTTTGGAGGAATGGAGAGTGTAAAAGTTGAATCCTAAGTAGGAGTCTTGTGAACTTTTGGACCTCTTGTGCTGGGAGACCAGTAATGTGAATTTTGTTGCAATATTGCAATTTCAACTATTGATCCTTCCCATTAATGTGTCCCATAAAATGTTTAAGATGCATATTTTTAAAAGTTAAATCTGTTTTGCCCCAGTATATGTGTAAATGAGACCACTGTGTACTGTCTGCATTTCTTTATTAGCATGCTAATGTTGTGAAATGTGCTTTTATACTCATCGCAGAAAATCATTTAGATTCTCGAAATGCATTAGGCAAGTGATCAATATATTTGGACTGCTGCAGTTTAATAGTTTAAAATTAACGTATTCTGTTTTTCAGAATAAGAGAGTAGAAATCAAGTGAATCAAGCCTGTGCTCAGACTGCACTCAGGGTGCTCCAGTGCAGTGCAGCTCCAGCTCCAGTGCGGTGCAGCTCCAATGCAGTGCAGCTCCAGTGCAGTGCAGCTAGCTCCAGTGCAGTGCAGCTCCAGTGCAGTGCAGCTCCAGTGCAGTGCAGCTCCAGTGCAGTAGCCGTAGCATTTTAATGCATTAAAAGCAACAAGAGGCGCTCCGACCACATGCCACTGCGGTTGAGCCGCTGGATTCTTCCCATTGGAGTTGATTCTGATGGGACGCCCTCTGTTAGCATATTTCCTATATTAATGATTAATTATTCCGTGAGCAAATGATCTTTCAAGTTCAGCGATCAAAGCTGCGCCGGGTGCAGCCTGAGTGAGGTTTAAGAGTCAAACACTTGCAGGCTAACCAGGCAGCTTAATTCATGTCCATGAAACCTATAATTTTAAATTTAATATATTTAAGTTTGAATGTCAGCAACATTATAATAGCATTTTTGCTCATTATGTTCTTGTTTTTCTCTATTTCCCTATAACAATGTATACGATTGATTGATACCTGAAGAATGGAGTTTTGGCTGCAACAAAAATAGCATTAAGAAGAACATGGATGACGGGGATGGGCAAAGACTGGACGGAAATAACTTTGGACATTTATAAATGGAAAAATGTACTTTTGCAACACATTTTTAAATGGGACATTGATTGAACATTGGGACTGATTGGACAAGAACATTAGAGGACATATGTTCCTCTTATTCTTTTTTGTCTTGTCAATGTAAGATACTTTTACTGCCATACAAACAGGTGGCGGATCTGCACCATCAGAACAGTTGTTTCAGGCACCAAATGTGGGTGGACGCTTTGAGCCCCTGTCTGTGTCTCCACATTTAGACCATGGCAGACGGTGTGCCCTCACCTGAAACCCACACGTCTGCTGCTGGCACCTCCTCCAGGACTGTGAATGTGAGGAGGTGTGAAGATGCTGACACACAGTCGTCACACACATGGACACACACATGGACACACACATGGACACACACATGGACACACACGTGTTTGCACCGGATAAGTAATGTCACTAAATACACAAGAATCAAGTGCTCCTCACATTGTCTGTGGTTCAGATTAGGGATGTTCTTGGTTAACTACCACTAAGACCGAGTAGAAACAGTCAAGCTTTTTGTTTCTGCCTGTTTTGTCACTTTATATCTGTGTATTATGTGATGAAGTGCGATGTGACTGAAACTAAATAAACTAAACTGAACTGGCCCGTTTCATTTTGCCTTGTTTTCCACTTGTAATTACACAATTGTGAAACCAGATGGTGCTCACGTGCCCTTATACAATTGTGACGTCTGAAACTCCAAAACAAAGACTGAGCAGACACTACAGTATTTATGGACTAATTTTAATCACTCATGGTTTATTTAACATGATTCACATTAGTAAAGGAAACAGAGTATTATTTTGCAGCAAACATTAGCAACTTTACAACGTGACTCATATTTTAAGAGGGCTTTATTCATAATCACTACAACAGAGAATCAAAACAACGTTTGTAGAGCTTTTATTCAACCGTGTTATGCACAGTTCAATGGTCGAGCTGTTCTGTGTTTACTCTCGTAACACAACCTGGTCCCATTGTGACCCGTACAGTCAAAAACATAACAACAACAAAAAAGCACTGCTCCAACTATCATAAAAAAACAAAACATCTTTTCTAGTTTATAGCTCAAAATCACACAGTAGTTCACTTGGAGGGCTTCACAGAAATTTTGATTTTACCAGCAGAAAATCTAACCTTTTATTTTGCATTCAGTCTGATTTTATTTGCACATTTCCATTACAAGTAAGTGGCCTCATGAATACAAGTATATTTTAAGTACAATTGAGATTTTATTTAAGAAGAAAACATGAGTTATGTTTGGGTGAGGTCAGTTGCTCACGAAGCAGAGCTCTGACCCAGGACCTGAGGCAGACATTAAAAGAACCGTTCCAAAGCACTCTAAAGTGAGCCAAACGTGGCCTTACACTTATTCAATAATTGGTGTATTTATTGCTAAAAATATCATCCCACAGATCTGATTGACCAGGCCTGATCTGGTGGTGTTTCCATGGAGATAGATGGTGATGGACACTCCATCAGAAACGTTACACATTGAAACTTTCACGCGTTTTCCTGCCCAGCCCGTTGTCACTGGGGCTGGCCCATGTCAGATATAAAATGTACTAAAACCAAAAAGCACAAGTCCCCACAGTTACATTTTAATTAATGTACACACATATTAAGTTAATAAGTTTATCCTATTGAAAAGATTAGATTAGAAAAAAATAACACCGCTAAATTGCCTGTAGTCGCGTAAATGGCCGGTCCGGACCAAAAAGTCCAGGTCCAATTTTCTGTCCCAGTCCAGCCCTGCTCCCCTCAGTGCCTACAGACAGTTCTTTCTGCCCCTCCCCTGTACATGTGCACTGTGGAGGAGAGCAACAGTCTGTCCCAGTGCAAAGATGGCCGCTCTCCTCTGACGCACTCAGCATTCAACAGTCTAGACTAGAGCGAAGCCTGTTCTCCCAGTCTGCTCACCTGCTTTCATCTGAGCACCACAGATGAATATTGCAAAGCCTGACTCGGTCCCACACTCCTCGCTGGAGCTGCTTTCTTCTGCTGGAGCTTTTTTCTCCACTCCATCCTCCAGGAAGAAGTAAGCAGGTTTGTGAATGCATCAGGCTGGTGGACAGTCCTGGGGGGCCGTGTTTTGTGAACGCATCAGGCTGGTGGACAGTCCTGGGGGGCCGTGCAAAGGAGCCCAGCTGTAATGCTGAGCAGGAGCTGGACTGCTAAATTTTAATGAGTTCTAGAGGAAATTTATTTCATGCACGACTTTGTCCACCTTATGCAATTTGATTTTCTCACACACATGGATGCACAGGACTCCATCATTTATTTTTCATGATGTATGGCTGCAGACAGTGGGACACTGCAGGTGTGAGGGAAAAACACGATTAAGAAACATTTCTCATAATTTTATTTTCATTTGGAAGTCAAAAATAACAAAATAGCATATTTTAAAAGTTGAACATTGTTGACACATTAGATGTATTTTTGTGATGTAAAACACTCAATATCAACATTTAACAGCCTTTAACTAGTGTGGTAATGGATGAACAGTAGAGGAAAGCTGAAAAAGAGCCTGGAGGGTGAAACGGTGTGGTTTCCATGGACGAGCGCAGATAACTCCACGCTCCGCTCAGCCGAACAAACCAAAGACACCGCAGAGATCTCTCCTTTATCATCATATGCTCTGTGAGGAAAAGAAAGATTGTGTGAGAGCACTAAAAATATGGGCCAAATATTTCTTCAAACCACAATAAAACTCTAATAAACGCCAAGCTAACCCTAGCAGCTCACCATATTTGTCAAATAACTAAATTAATATAAATTCTTCAAGATGTGCAAAAATACTTCCAAAATGTGATTTATCTAATCATTTTCAATCAATTGACAACACTCGAGTTTGCTGAGCTCCCCCAGGGGCCAGGGAGTGTGAGGATTTTGCGTGTGTATATATGTATATATGTATGTATGTATGTATGTATGTATGTATGTATGTGTGTGTATATATATGTGTGCATATACACTCACCTGCCACTTTATTTGGAAGACCTGTCCAACTGTTTGTTAACGCAAATTTCTAATCAGCCAATCACATGGCAGCAACTCAATGCATTTAGGCATGTAGACTTGGTCAAGAGGATCTGCTGCAGTTCAAACCAAGCATCAGAACGGGGAAGAAAGTTGATTTAAGTGACTTTGAACGTGGCATGGTTGTTGGTATTTCAGAAACTGCTGATCTACTTGGATTTTCACGCACAACCATCTCTAGGGTTTACAGAGAATGGTCTGAAAAAGAGAAAATATCTAGTGAGCGGCAGTTCTGTGGGTGCAAATGTCTTGTTGATGCCAGAGGTCAGAGGAGAATGGCCAGACTGGTTCGAGCTGATAGAAAGGCAACAGTAACTCAAATAACCACTCGTTACAACCGAGGTTTGCAGAAGAGCATCTCTGAACACACAACACGTCAAACTTTGAGGCGGATGGGCTACAGCAGCAGAAGACCGCACTGGGTGCCACTCCTGTCAGCGAAGAACAGGAATCACCAAAATTGGACAATAGAAGATTGGAAAAAGGTTGCCTGGTCTGATGAGACTCGATTTCTACTGTGACATTCGGATGGTCCGGTCAGAATTTGGTGTAAACAACATGAAAGCATGGATCCATCCTGCCTTGTATCAACGGTTCAGGCTGGTGGTGGTGGTGCAATGGTGTGGGGGATATATTCTTGGCACACTTTGGACCCCTTAGTACCAATTGAGCATCGTGTCAACGCCACTGCCTACCTGAGTGTTGTTGCTGACCATGTCCATCCCTTTATGACCACAGTGTACCCATCTTCTGATGGCTACTTCCAGCAGGATAACGTGCCATGTCATAAAGTGCGAATCATCTCAGACTGGTTTCTTGAACATGACAATGAGTTCACTGTACTCAAATGGCCTCCACAGTCACCAGATCTCAGTCCAGTAGAGCACCTTTGGGATGTGGTGGAACGGGAGATTCGCATCATGGATGTGCAGCCGACAAATCTGCAGCAACTGCGTGATGCTATCATGTCAATATGGACCAAACTCTCTGAGGAATGTTTCCAGTACCTTGTTGAATCTATGTCATGAAGGATTAAGCCAGTTCTGAAGGCAAAAGGGGGTCAAACCCGGTACTAGCAAGGTGTACCTAATAAAGTGGCCGGTGAGTGTATATATATATGTATATAAATGTGTGTATTTATGTGTGTGTGCACATATATATATATATATGTGCACACACACATGACTATATATATATATATATATATATATATATATATCAACAGAAAAGACCGTTACGTGTCTTTTCCAGGCCACTAGTTGAATTCCCCAGGCTTACACCGCCGTATGTCAGCCCTCTCGCAGCCCCTCCTCTCGTCAATCTGTGGGGAGGCCTATACTCTGCCCCAGTCTGACACCAAAGTACACAGATAAAAGATAATTGCCTGGCTTGACTCCCCCATTGATATGAAAATAAGGTTTTAAATTATTCAGCTGGCTTAAAGGTTAGTTGAAGGTTGTTACCGGCAGACAGGACTTTGAAATCATTGTGAAGAAAAAAAGTCTTTAAGACCATGGCCAGAAGGTGAGCTGTTTTTCTTGAAAGGCTAATTTGCAGAGCAGGCAGTGGAGTCGTGTAGAGAACAAACCACAAAAGCCTCTCGGGGGCAAAGAAACACACGAGAACTCAGTTATGAAAGGCCAAATTACAGTGCCTTCTCCACAGAGACACCTCCGGCTGGAAATAAGTCTGTCTTCCATGCTTGTTTATCTCGTTTTCTTGTATTATGTCAGCTACTTCCTGGGTGGAGAGGGGAGGAGTGGTGTAGGGCAAAAGTGAGAGAGTGTTAGTAATGGTACTCGTCTCAACACAAAATGCGTCCACAAAAGTCCTTTTCATCCTTGGTAACAGACTAATCGACACAACACAAAATCTTTACTCAGTGTTCATGTCATTATCTGAAACCAGCTATCATAATACATTGCACTATTTAAAGAGTGCATTTTTTGTATTTACATGCATACAACAAAATAACCAAAATGACACATCTTTCACATTTGTCCTGTCGTGGATGAGTTTGGGTGTTGTGTGTGTGATTGGTGCTTATGTGGTGTATGAGGTGCGCAGAAGCTGTATGTTGTGTCGAGCATGTTCAGTATGTGTTGAGTAGTGGTAATGATGGTCAGTATTCTAAAGCTCAGTTACCAGCCAATCAGACATGGCCTGACCACTGGAAGGGCCAATCAAATTTCACCACTGGAGGTACTCCTGTGTACAGACTGAGACCCTTGCCTTTGCTTTTCCTGCTGGATCAAGATCTGGTGGTTAGATTGAAGATAAGCAGACTACTCTCCCTGTAGCTAAATTGTTTCCTAATCAGCTCTGTAAGTTAATTTATACAAAAGAGGGAACAGGTGGTTTGAAACGCATGTGATCGGCAGCTCTAGCCTTTTGTTGACGACCGGCTCGATATCCGCTAATACTTCAATGTCCCAGCATCCCCTGTCCTTAGACCCTCCTTCTCGGCCAGGAAAAAGTACCAAACCTCTTTGGGAAAAAGTAGAAACCTGGAGGAGTTCCACAGTGAAGGAGAGATCTGACTCCCTCAGACGGACAGGCGGACGCGAGGGAGACAGTGGAGCTTTTTGTGAACAGGACATAACACTGTCTTTCCCACACACACACAAGAGCTGAGCACGCAGACATGTAATCGTACTCAGGCCGGAGCAGATGAGGACGTGTAAAGTACTAAAGCCAAACACAGCATGCAAACTTTACCACAAAACCAATGATGTTGGGAGTGTAAATGAGCAGAAGGGTTTTCAGGGACACACTTGTTGTCCTGAAGCACCAGGTGGGACTGAGGACAGCATCTGATGGCCTCCATGTCCCAAAAGAGAATGGACCTGATCACAGCAGGAGTTCAGATCGGTGTAATCCTTCATTCGTCCAGGAGTGTTCCATTGTAGAAAAAGATTCAGTTGTAGTCCTCTGGACACTGTTTATTGGAAAAACAAGACATTTCGATTCTCATCCGAGAGTCATTCTCTCTCTTTTTTACAATATATTTTAGTTTTTCCAGTTATATAAACAAAAGATAAAACATAGCACAAAATGAACAGAACATAACATAGACACAAATACAAACAAATCACAACACTTTTAATTTAAAATGAGAGTTCAATTTAGTCCAAAGTCTGTCAAATTTGTCCATTTCCAAATTAAGTCTGAATGTCACTTTTTCCATCTGTCAGATATCAGTCACAATGTCAGTCCAGTCCTTGGTCGTTGGTGATGTTTGTGTCAACCGCTTCTTTGTTATGGCCTTTTTTCCCGCCCCCAAAAGCACACTCCAAAGTTATCCGCTGATCGTGTCCATGGCTAAAATTAAGTAGGATAGCGATGTCAAAAACAGTCTCCAGTGCATGATTCATTTCAGTCCAAAAACCCGGTACGACTGGACAGTCCCAGAACACATGATCGTGATTTGCTTCCTGCCACAGTTTCTCCAACTGTCTGCACTTCCCTTTGCACTTGGGGTTATAAAGAAGCGAGACACACTTTTACAACAGAATTCCCTCCAAAAATGTGACCTTGTGGTTCTCCACTGAGATGTACACAAACTCTTCCACTCTTCATCATCCAGAACAAAGTGGCCCTCTCTTTCACATATTTCCTTTATGTAATCTCAAACAAAGCTCAAATTGTTAATACATTTATATAATTTGGATATTATTCCACTTGAAAGTTCTGATTTATCAGCTTTAATAACTATTTCAGTCAATGGCCATGATGGTCATCATTCTTTTTGATTTATTGATATAATAACTCCTTATTTGTGTGCTGCCTGGTGGTTGAGCGGTTAAGGCAAAGCACATGTATGCCAAGCTCCTATGCCAGCCGCAGTGTGTTTGAATCTGCGACCCCGACAATTTACTGCATGTCCTCCCTTCTCTCTCATGCCCCATGTCACGCTCAGGGTTAGGGTCTTTCCTGTCTAATAAAGCCTATGGACCAAAAAATCTTTAAATAAATAACTTCTTATTTCTAAATACCTAAAAAAGTCCTGTTTCTCTGAGCCAAAGGATTCTTTCAACTCATTAAAGCTCTTCAAATGGTTATCCTTTACAATCTGTTAAAAGACATTCATACCCTTTGTCATCCCCACTTTAAATCTTGAGTCTGTGCTATTAGGTGTGAAATTTTGATCAATTTAAGATTTTAACATCTTTGTTTAGCTTGTATGTTTTGGTTAGCTCGTTCCATGTTGTGAGAACAGATTTCATCCAAGGGTTCTCCACTTCCAACAAATGACACAATCGTCTGTTGTCTGCCAGTGAGGCCTGCACAGGAACCCCCGGTACAACATTAATCTCGATATTTTTCCATTGAGCTTCATATTCTGTGTCAAACCAGCACAGCACGGCTCTGATCTGAGCTGAAACAAAGTCATTTTTCAAACAAAGCAAACCCCAGCCTCCTTTTTCTTTGGATAACTGTGAAGTTTTGAATTTGGTGACATGTTTTTTTTCCTTGCTATAAATCTTGAGATTGTTTTATTCCACTCATCAAACAGCCGGTTGGGGATGGAAACCGGAAGAGTCTGGAACAGATAGAAAAACCTGGGAAAATATTATTTTTTGCAGTTTCAATCCTTGACTTGGAGTTAAGTAGGGGATACGTTTTTTTTTGTTATAGTAGTAAAAAGAGGGAAATATTTTTTCTCCAAAATGTTTGATTAGTCTCTATTGAGTACCACATCTAAATGTCTAAGAGATTCTGTTTGCCATTTAAATGTGTTGGTCTTTTTAAAGGTTAAAGGGAGTTGCCAGAATAAGATGATTTTAGTCGCTTGTAACACACTATGAACTGCTTTTGATTGTCCAATAAATTGGGCCAGTGGTTCCAAATACAAAGCACCTGTTGCACCGAATCACTAAGACAAATTCTATGTTTGTGAATTTTGTTCAATGACAATGAACAAACATAATAAACCCCTTTCTGATTCTGAAAATAAACAGGAGGGGAGACCAGGCACAGCCCTGACAGACCCCCCTTTCCAGAGTCAGTGGATCTGTCAGATGACCATGGATTTTAATTCTTGATGTGTGACCATTGTAAAGAGCTCAAATATTTGTGTAAACTAAATTGTGGATTTTAAATTTGTTCAGCTCCTTAAATAAATATGGCCAGCTTACAGAATCCAAAGCCTTCTCGGGGTCCAAACTGATTATTATGGCTTTGTTTTGTTGTTTTTGTATATGATTAATTATGTGTGAGGATCGTTTTATGTTGTCTTGTCTTCGTCGTTTAGTAATGAATCCTGTCTGATCATTGTGGATTAAATTTGGGAGTATTTGTTCCATTCTTTTGGACATTATTGAGGTGTGTATACAATAGTCTACATTCAGAATAGAAATGGGTCCTTATGAGGCACAGTCCAATCGGTCCCTCCCTTATTTTGATATCAAGGATATGATGGCTTCTTTCCAACTCGGAAGGATCTGAGTTTTCTCAGGTGCCTGGTTAAAAGTTGCCAAAAAGAAAGGAGTAAGCGTGTCCTTTAAAGCTTTATACCACTCTGAGGTGAACCCATCGCTCCCCGGAGATTTATTGTTCTTTAATCTTTTCATTGCGCCTTGTATTTCATAAGCTGTTATTTCACCTCCTATGTTTTAATTTTGATCCTCTGACATAACAGACTTCAGACTTCTTTATCATCTGGAATTTTTTTAACACGTTTTTTATAGAAGGTTTCAAATGCTGATTGTTTGGTTAAGATTATATCACTTTGTATTTGTATTATTATATCATTTTCCTTCAGATAAGTCTTAATGTTGTTGGATATTTTTTCCTTAAACATAGGGTCATTAAGCAGGTTGGCATTGAACCGCCACAGTGGTTTTTTTTTGTCTCTCGGGAGAGGCCGGTGAGAGCGCGCGTGTGAGCTTCAATGTTTTATGGAGTATTTCATTGTATAATATTTGTAAAAAAATAAAGGTTTCTACTTCACGGACTTCGCCTATCGCGGGTTCTTTTTGGAACGTAACCCCTGCGATAAACGAGGGTTCACTGTACTGGCGTGCCTTAGGTTTAATTTCCCTCCATATATCCATAAATCCTATATTCTTCAATAAGATACGGCACTTCTTGATCATCATTCCTCCAGTGCCTCCTGAGCTCGACATGTCCAATGAATGCGAAGATTCTAATCGCCGCCACAAATTAGGGTTCCCTCAGAGTGGTTCACATACACAAGCATACACATTCAAAAGAGTTTCCATTAATATTCCCCATAACCAGTACATATCTGCCCTCTGTATCCTTACATTCAATAAACTATACGGTTTGAAATCCAAATTGAAACTCCCCTTCTAATTTTGCCTTTGTATGATGAATAATAGGAACAGAATTTCATCAGTTTTTGATGTTCAGTGTCATTCAAATGTGTTTCTCCTAAACAAAGAATGTCTATTCTTTCTTTTTCAATTTTTGTGAATGTTTTTGTTCATTTGATTGGAGTCAGTATGCTATTTACATTGTATTGATCAAACCGTTGATAACTGAATGGTTTTAATATCTCTGGTCGTAAACAACACAAGAACCATAGGAACACAAAAAAAAGGCTAAAAATAAAACAAAAGGGTTTATGCTGGAAACAGGCATCAAACCCAAAACCTGATCGAAAAAAGATCGTAAAAGGGAGGGAAGTCAAATCCTCATTAAACCCCCCAAAACTCCCCAGGTACTCCTGACACCAATCCTCAAAAAAGAACTGGATATATAACCTCTCTGGCTCTCCACGTCCCCCTGCGGCACTCTGCAAGTATTTTTTTTCAATTTCCCACAAATCCAATCCCCCACATTTGGCAAATCGATGAGTAGATGTACTTAAACACAGAGTTTATATACAAAAGCGACTGCGGTTCTCCACCTCAGGCTTGCTAGCCATGTTTGCCTTTTTAGCTTCATTAGCTTGCGATGCTAGCTGTTTTCCAATGGGACCATCAGCTTTGTTTGTTTTGGTCGAGTAGTGTTACCAGACTTGTGCCTTCTTTATTTACGCATCCCTTGTTCTTCTTCTTTGGGATTAGGATGGTCAAACGATGATTTTAAAGCCAAGTTTAGCATCAGAGGTGTGGGTGCGTCAGCTCCACGCGCTGCCATAACCCGGAAACTGACATTTTAAATCGTGTAATTCCACTTTCAAATGCGACTTTGACAAAACCATGAAGTGCTTTGGATTTTCAACTTCAATATGCAACCATTTGGTAAGCTGTACAGATTCAAAAAGCACGTTTTAAGATTTTAAGAAAATAAGACCCAACAACTTCACAGGGCTATGGCTCTTGTTACATTTAAGGCATGAATGAAATTATGGCTTTTTAATGAATAAACACCATAAACACCACCTGTAAATGAGTGAAATCCGTGTGTCCCGTGGATGCGATGGGAAACCATTTGGCTCATGTAAAGCCATTCATAGTACAAGGCATAAATATAAGCTTATATTGGATTATTTGAATTAATTTCTAACCTACTTTGGCTTCTTTAGTGCCATCGCTCCTAGGGCCTCACCCCTGTGACATTTCGCGCTGGCATTACGGCTCGCTCGTGTAAAGGTATGATGCGTCGGGTTAGCTTCATTTGAACTATGCTTCTGGCAGGTTAATACGAGTCTTATTGTAGCCCCTGCCTTTATCTCGTGGCTCGCTAAACCCCACTGTCAGTCACCTCATTGTTCACGTTTGGTTGGTTCCGCTGTCATTATGCTCCTCTGGCGTAAAGCTGTAATACGTGTTGCCTAACCACTCAGACCCCATGTAAGAGGGTTACTGTTGTACTTTCTATAGGTAGGAGGATCCTTGGAGTCGCTGTGTCCTTGGAGTAGCCTAACCCTAACCCTGGGGATGAACTGCTGTCTTGTCTTCTCCGACTTTGTTTTACTTTTATAAATGCACTCTGCACCTGGGGTGGCGGGCTCCGCAAGTGCCAATGTGAGCTGCGTTCTACTGAACTGTGAATATAATATGTGTGATAATGTGTGTGTGCGTGTGTGTTTCAAGGAATGTACACTCAATTAAGAAAATAATCAATAAATTACTGATTACTAAAATAGTCAATAACTGCTGCCCTACAATAAACTCAAAAGGTTGGTCAGCAATTTGGTTATGACGTTGTAGGTTGTATTGTGATTGTAATGCTTTCTTAAACCAGAATAAGCATGTGTTGCAGTTATTACCTTATAGCAGTTCCACTAATGTGATGTTCATTACATGTCACAAGACCTAATATTCCACCAACATTCTATTTGTCTTCTTTTTATATTCAGAAACTTAAAAGTTGAAAAGTTATTTTTAAAAGACAATAAGTTAGGAGATGTAGTTACCTTGGTGACTCTGAAGCAACCCAAACACGTCAACAAAGAAAAGAAAATTGCAAATATGGAACATCTTGTGGATATGTGCCTGTATTACGTGTTCACATAGGGAAACTTGACATCCCTGCATGGGATAGATAATGAGCATGGACAACTATTTCTTTTTTTAAAAGATAGAGAGGAATCCCTCTTCCTGCTCTCTCAAACATGCTGTCCAGAATCACGAACTGGACAATCGAGTCATTGCAAGCGAGAGCCAAACCTCTGATTTGGAAGATAGTGACGATGTTTGCAAAGGTAGTCAGTGATATGATGGATCATATTGATGATTCAGAGAATTACAGATATACAGAAGGGAGAAACACTATTACTTTTATGGAAAGTTGGCTCCTCTACCATTTCAAGCTCACAACTGAAGATGGAAAAATCAAGCTGGCCCATACTCATTGCTCACTAGCACCAAAACCGAGCCACTTTCAATGTCCAAGGCCTATTATACTGAATTTTCTTAATTGATAAGCAACAAGTCATGGCTGCAGCCAGACACCTCGTTGCAGGTCAGAGCCGCCCTACAGACTATAGCCAAGTCTAGTTCTTCGATGACTACTCTGCGATAGTGGTTAAAACCAGATGGCATTTGATGAGGTGGAAGTACACGCTCTTTTGCCCTCGCTGTTGGATTCTTAACGCCGTGCTCAGACAGTATGTAGTCCAGCTAATGTTGGTGTGCCGGAACGGTCTGGTTGCAGTGTGCCACTCAAGGAGCGGAGCACTGCAGTGGTGTCAGAGGGTCTGACTACCGACCTCGCGTTCACAGTGGTTTACGCTCGATTTGGGAGTTCACATGATGACTAACCGTGTATATAGGAAGTACTGGTAAACAAAGCACCATTTCCTCGCGGTTTTGGATATTTTAGTAATCAGTAATCTATTAATTATTTTCTTAATTGAGTGTACATTCCCTAAAACAATTTTAAAAGCACACACACACACACTCGTCTCGATTAACAAATTTGATGCGGTATCACCGGTTATGATGTAATGTATGGTTATGATGTAATGTACATCATAACCATACATGCAATGTGCTGAGGTGGTAAAGGCGGTTGAGTGAATAGTTGTGTTTAATTTAGAAAAACTGCTGGATGCATCTGCACTTGTATGATTTCCTGTTTGTCTCGTCTCAGTTTGAAAACTTCACTGAAAAGGCCTGTGGTGGGCTGTGGCGGGTGTATATTCAATCCAACAGGAAGGATCCGGAGCACCTCCGCCGGTACCACCACACTGCACGGTGTGCGGTCTGAGCTCCTCTTGCACTTTTAATGCAACTGAAAGACTGAGGTCACTGCACTGCAGCTGGACTGCATGTTATGTGAGCCTATTCAAAGCTATTAAACAGATTCATTTGATCATTTATGTGAGGCTTGTGTGATGCCCCCTCTCCCTGGAGGGCTTTTCTGTATCTAAAGAAGGGTTTACCCACCAAATTTCGATTTATTTATTCTTTAAATCAGTATGGATTTTGTCCATGTTTTTGGATGAACCCCCTTTTTGCAGTTTTTTTTTATTTGGTTGAATTGAGAAAAGAAAATAGATGTTATGAACCTACAAGCAGCGCTTCATTTGTTAATCGGCCATGGCTGGAGAGCCGCGGCGCGGTCAAATTGCCGCGCAGTTTCAGAGACGAAAAAAATGACGTCTTTTAAGCTTCAACCTATTTTGAGAAGATCCCTTATTGACCTGCCTTTTTGGACTTTGGACCTTCTTTTTTGCCTGCTCCCACTGGATTTGTTTGCTACGCGAGTTACTACCTTGTTTGAGCTCTGCTGGTAATTAAAACTCTATTTCTACACTGGAACTGTTTGCTGGGTCGTGCTATTGGGTTCTTGCCTGCCGTTTTGTGACACCTGACAACAAGTAGAATAGACTACGTATTAATTTTAGATAAAGATCACAGATATGGATATAGGCACCATAGAGTTAAGTACTCATGCCCCCATTTACATCACTGTAGATATGGATGAAAAAACACCATTTTGAAGTTTAATGCCAATCTGCTTAATGACTGTACAATGTGAAACAATCCTCTGCGATGCAGCGAAGATACTTTTGAGGGGCAAGGTTATGCCATTGCCATGGCCAAAAAGAAACGAGTGCAAAACAGCGAAACAAATTTCAAATAGAAACTTAATAATAAAAAAAATATTTGGGCTCTTTACGATAGTCCAATGTCAAGATTGACTGACCCACTGACTCTGGATAGAGGCATGAGGCAGGGCTGTGCTTGGTCACCCCTCTTGTTTGCTTTGTACTTGGAAGCACAGGCCTAATATGTTAGACAATCAGAAACAATCAAATTTCCTGCTACGAAGATGATTATTTAACTAAACCAGAAAAGTTCATACCTAATGTGATAGATTTCCTTCATAATATTGGTCTAATGTATCGATAAAAACAAAACAAAACCTGACATTGCTTTTTACTGGCGACCCGCCCTCTTGACTTTTAGAAAGACCTATACATTAAATGGCAAGAGAGAACCAGAGTAAATTCCTGTTTAAAATTTGTACTTACTAACTGTAAAAGAGTTAGAAAGAAAAGAAAGAGAAAAAGGTTCAGTTGTAGTCATCTGGACTCAGTTTAGAAAAAACAAGACGTTTCGACTATAATCATCTGATTAAAATGTAGGCTTATAATTGTGGCACTAATATATATATATATATATATATATATATATATATATATATATATATTTTTTTTTAAGACGTTTTGACTCATCCAAAAGTCATTCTCAATCTGTGGATATAGTCCCTGCGGAACCACCTGATGATAATAACCTGTCTTGTTTTTTGTTTTGGGATTCTCTTAAGTTAAATAGGACTGTTAAACACAAAGAATACTGGTTTCAGCTGAAACTTTCAGTTTTGTTTTTGTTTACACTGTATCTTTTTCTACTATGGCTCACTCACGATGAATGAGGGATTCCACCGACTTGTTTCTAAGAATTTGGGGCAAATAAATTGTTACTTTCCATGGGAATAATATCTAAACTATATAAATGCCTTAATCTGGACAGTGAATCTTCTAAATACAAGGAAGTGGGAAAAGGAATGGGAATTGACAGATGAAGTATGGCAACATGTAAACACGTCTCAATGGAGGACAGCGATGTTGCATATTTAGAAAAATTCAGTTGGAAAAATGTATCAAACTATTTGACATGTCAAAGTGCGCGCTATTTACAGAAACACTAGCTGCTCATCATTGTCATGTGTTTTGGGACTGTTTCAATATCATTCATTTGGACTAAGATTAAGCAGCTTTGCAGCCTGTTTTTGACATTGCCATCCTACTGGACTTCGAAACATGTGGTTGGGCCTCAACTCCTGCCATGGACAGTAGGATGGATACCTTTTGAACCATATATTTTTTTGGGTTGGGAAAAAGGCCATCACACAAAAGTTTGAAACAAACTACACTAACAATCAAGGATTGGACTGACATCATACATAAAAATAAAAAAAAAAAAAATAAAAAAAAAACATTTGGACTTCATTTGAAACAACATTTGAAAGGTTTTGGACCAAAAGGGACTTTTTTGTTTTATTAATCTATTTCCTACTCTCTGGTCATATTCTGTTTCTTGTGTTTTTTGTTCTGTTACGCATGCGCATGCACGCACGCACACACACACTTTTGTGTCACCTGGACAAGACATATATTACATCAGTCATTATGGATAGAAGAATTTGAGCCAAATCCATCTTGGATATTGCATTTGTAATTTCTATAAGAATATCTCATCTTTCTTCTCTAACGTCCTATAACTTCTCATCACTAAACCTAAGACGTTCTATACCTGGGTTCAATACTTATGTAAACTGTAGGGGCTAATCCATTTTTTTGCAGGTACGTTTGATTTGTGGGATTGGGTCTGATGAGCGATTCTCTCCCCGGCCCTCCACTCTTCACGGGGAGTCTATTGATTAGCTTCAGTTCCTGCCACACCATCATTTCCCTCTCATTCTTTCATTAGCTGTGAGCCTGCGGGCGCTAATCTATGCCCGCTCCTCTGATATTCTTTAGATGTAGTCTGCTTTGATTCTTCTGACCCAACATGCAGCCTGGATCAAGGCAGCCGTGTGGAATCCTAATGTGTCTTCAAATGGAAGTGGTGTCAGGCGGCTGCAGAGGAGATCAAGCAGCCCTGCATATATTCACCTGTAAACATCAGAAGAGTCCAGACATGAGGTTTTATGTGAGGGGAAATATACTGCTAACATGGTACAGACAGTGTGCCTGCAAAAACACTTCTATGAGTTTCTGGGGTCAACTGCAAGGTGTTATTTTGTGATAGCTTTTGAGCATTAAAACATGTTGTATTGTTGTCACCACATCAAAAACATACCTGATGTTGTATTCTGTTTAATTCATCCTTGTTTAATCCATCCTTTTTACGAGGCTTGTCTTCTCTGGGTCTCAGAAATCACCAGATTGTTATGTCACAGGTAAAGTTCCAGACTTCTCCTGCTATATCATTGGAGATGGACGTGTAGCTTGTAAAATTACTTTTCCAAATGTAAACATTAGTTTAAGAAAAAAATACTAATCCCAAGGTGATCAAAGGCAGAATATGTCCCAATTAGGTTTTGACCTTTTTGCACATTAAAAATTCCACATTACATTAATAAACTTTAAATATTTATTTTTTAGACATCTATACAAGTAAACTTTGTAAACATTTCAAATTGTATCTCTAAAGTTAAGATTTTTTTCCCCTATTCAACTGCAATATTAGGCAAATTCCACCTGCAAATGCACATTTCTTTCAGCTCTGTAGGGGGGAAGCAGGCTGTGATTGGCTAACACTGACAGAGGTGTTAGGAGGTAACAAATACAGATGCTTCATTTCACCATGTCATTATAATACCTCAAAGAGCACGTGTGTACGTGTGTGTGTGTGTGTGTGTGGTCCATGTCAGGGGGCTGAGGAGGTCTGCAGGAGCATGTGTGGGTCAAGCAGCTCTTTCATCTTTCTGCCGTGTTGTTGTTGTGTGCAGGCGCCGGGCGGGGAGCAGATGGACAGGGGCATACATACTGCTGAAGAGAGCTGCTCCGGGCTGAAACCTCAAAGATACACTAGCCCTTAGAACCGGGCTGCTGCAGGCACAAAGACTGATGAACAACTGTGTAGATTTGACTCAAAATAAGTAAAGCACTGTTACCTGACAGTAAACCTTGTGTGAATGTGAACATTTTCTAATGGTTATAGGTTCATGGTTATAATCAGTAATAGCTGAAAATGCTGCTTTTCTCCATAGTCACTGCAGCAATGACGGGCGCATTCAGGATGAAGCCTGAAAATCAACAGGAAACATTTCACAGAAATAACACAGATGCCAAATGGGATTCACATTTTATTCCCATTCTATTTCTGTGCTGGGAATTTAAGTGCACCATAGATTTTAGTGACATCAAAATCTGCAATAGCGAGAATAGATATAACAGAAATAGGTACAAATTATAAAACTGTTTACACCAGTAATTACCATGCAATCACGATAATTACTCCTGTTACCGTGCTATAACTGTGCTGTAAAGCTGAGCGCTACCAATTCCATAATGTAAATGCAACCTCTTACCTGCTTGACTTCCACACAATGCAGGTCGTTTAGGATATGAATCGATCAGGAACTTGAGAAAGCGCCCTGACCTTGACTACCGCACGCACACACACATGCCCGCACCCACTCGCACACACACCCATACCCACACCCACTTACACACACTCCCTCTCAAATGCATTACTTACTGCTGACTCCTGACTCAGCGTCTCCCCAGCCTAGACGCCTGTATCGAGTGTATTTTAGCGTAGCCGCACTTTTCCCTCATTTGAAACAATAGCGCGCGACTGTTGCTATTGATCGCAGTGGATAGCGCTCAGGTAAGCACTGCCTCCCAGACCGCTGCTATATTAAGCTATGGTTTCCCACAATAGATGACAGTAGCTGGGGCTGGCTCGAATGGGGCTGGCGGTACTCAGAGCGCAAATCGATCGCTCTGTGGAGGGTCGGTCAGAGAAAAGAGGGCTCCAAGTCTTCGTCAATGTGGCCTGTCTCAAGGAGAGGGTTTTTACAGATGGGAGATGTTTCTTCATGAACAGCTTCAGTCTGACACTTGAGGAACTTCTGTTGAGATGTTACTCTATTTTTAATATACGAGACAGAGTAGGTGATATACATATTGTGGTATAACACAATGGACAGGGAGCTACATTGTAAATCAATGCCTCTTTGTATAGAACCCAGACAAAATCTTTACAAAATTTAAAGAGCAGATGATTGATGATTGTCTGTCAAATTGGTGGGATAGTACATGTGGTAAGTGTTTATTTAAGTGTAAAGAAAATGAAAAATACAGGAAGTAAACCAAAATGCCAAAAACAAGTTTGATTAATTAAAAGTTATGAATTATGTATTATATTTCCACACCAATTACGTGAACGCTTGTGAAGAAAAGGACAATAATGTAAGTTTGAAGAGAAGACAAGCTTGTAAAAAGGTTTCGTCAAGATAGCTAAATACAACTGTTGATGACATGTGCACTCCATGTAAGCAGACCACTGCGTCGTGAGTTTGAATCCAGCTTGGGCAATTTGCTAATCTCCATTTCACACTGTACTATTCTGCAAAGCATACTGGCCATCAAAAAAAGAAAAAAAAGCTACAAAGTCCATTTTGCAATATGTGTCCATTAAGTTACATTATAACACATTTTGAGCGTTGACTCAGGGTAACCTTAACTTCAAACTGTGACTTTGGAAAAGCCACTTCAGCACATCAAAGAGTAATGTGTTTATCTCTGCCTAGTAACTTCAGATCCTATTCACAGCCACTAATTTAGTGTGAGTCAAACGTCATCTCCTCTTGAGCCCGCTGCCGTCCTCTGCGTAAACCTTGAAACAGCCCTTTATTTGCATGTCTTTGGCTTTAATATGATGTGACTCCAATGTGCCGTCAGGCGTGGGGCCTTCTCAAGTTTGTCCCTTTAAATCACAGGGGCCCCAGAGCAACTGTGGAAATGCCTTCTGACAGAGGGCCGCTTTACGCATCAGTCTGTGTCTCCCTCTCTGTCCGCCGTCTCCCCCCGACGTCACCCGGCGAGCGATGAGTCTGTCAGCGGTGTGAGGAGAGGGTATGAGAGAAATGGGAGAAAGGCATGTCACGACAGCATATCATATATCATTACAGAAAATATGAAAAACTGTAATATTCGAATCATCTTATGCCACACAATAAACCACAAGCAGGAGAATTCTAGTATTTGTTGTTGTTGAGAAAACCATATGAAACCAAATGAAGCAGAAAAAAAAAGAGTTTGTAACAAATGGATAAAAAGTAAATTTATCTCGTCATACTTTTTGAGCACTGTAAACATGCAAATAAAACTGTGATGCTCAAAAAGCATTGTTGCTATTTAGTATTTGCTCATTAAGATTTTTACTTTTGGAGCTTAGTTTATCTGAGAATGAATGAGTCAAAATCCCCAAAAGCCCAGCACGGAACCATCGGCCTGTTGCCTAGAAGCCAACAAAAGGTGACGCCTGTTTATCTGGAGAGCGTCATCGACCATCAAAAGACACAGACTTAAGACTCAACAAACATTATGGCATTTACAATAGAAAAGTAAACGGATTATTCCATCCATCCATCCATTTTCTGCCGCTTATCCGGGGCCGGGTCGCGGGGGCAGCAGTCTGAGCAGGGACTCCCAGACTTCCTTCTCCCCAGACACTTCCTCTAACTCCTCCGGGGGGATCCCGAGGCGTTCCCAGGCCAGCCGAGAGACATAGTCTCTCCAGCGTGTCCTGGGTCTTCCCCGGGGCCTCTTCCCGGTGGGACATGCCTGAAACACCTCCCGAGGGAGGCGCCCAGGAGGCATCCGGAACAGATGCCCGAGCCACCTCAGCTGGCTCCTCTCGACGTGGAGGAGCAAATCAAATCAAATCAAATCAAATCAATTTATTTTTGTAAGGCCCAAATCACAACAACAGTTGCCTCTGAGGGCCAGCAGCGGCTCTACTCCGAGCTCCCCCCGTGTGGCCGAGCTCCTCACCTTATCTCTAAGGGAGCGCCCAGCCACACGGCGGAGGAAACTCATTTTGACCGCTTGTATCCGCGATCTTGTTCTTTCGGTCACTACCCAAAGCTCATGACCATAGGTGAGGGTAGGAACGTAGACCGACCGGTAAATAGAGAGCTTTGCCTTTCGGCTCAGCTCCCGCTTTACCGCAATGGTCCGATGCAGCGACTGCATCACTGCAGCCGCTGCACCGATCCGCCTGTCGATCTCACGCTCCATCCTTCCCTCACTCGTGAACAAGACCCCGAGATACTTGAACTCCTCCACTTGGGGCAAGGACTCCCCACCCACCTGGAGAGGGCAAGCCACCTTTTTCCGGTCGAGAACCATGGCCTCAGATTTGGAGGTGCTGATTCTCATCACAGCCGCTTCACACTCGGCTGCAAACCGTCCCAGTGCATGTTGCAGGTCCGGGTTTGATGGAGCCATCAGGACAACATCGTCTGCAAACAGCAGAGATGAGATCCTGTGGTCCCCAAACCGGACACCCTCCGACCCCTGACTGCGCCTAGAAATTCTGTCCATAAAAATTATGAACAGAACCGGTGACAAAGGGCAGCCCTGGCGGAGTCCAACATGCACTGGGAACAGGTCTGACTTACTGCCGGCAATGCGAACACAGCTCCTGCTCCGGTCATACAGGGACCGGACAGCTCTGAGCAAAGGGCCCCGGACCCCGTACTCCCGGAGCACCCCCCAAAGGACACCCCGAGGGACACGGTCGAAAGCCTTCTCCAGATCCACAAAGCACATGTGGACTGGTTGGGCAAACTCCCATGAGCCCTCGAGCACCCGATGGAGGGTATAGAGCTGGTCCAGTGTTCCACGACCGGGACGAAAACCACTCTGCTCCTCCTTAATCCGAGGTTCGACTATCGGTCGGATTCTCCTCTCCAGTACCTTGGAATAGACCTTACCCGGGAGGCTGAGAAGTGTGATCCCTCTGTAGTTGGAACACACCCTCCAGTCCCCCTTCTTGAACAGAGGGACCACCACCCCGGTCTGCCAGTCCAGAGGCACGGCCCCCGAACGCCACGCGATGTTGCAGAGACGTGTCAACCAAGACAGTCCTACAACATCCAGATACTTTAGGTACTCAGGGCGGATCTCATCCACCCCCGGAGCCCTGCCACCGAGGAGTTTGCGAACAACCTCAGTGACTTCAGCTTGGGTGATGGATGAGCCAGCCTCCGAGTCCCCGGTCTCTACTTCCTCTTCGGAAGACGTGACTGAGGGATTAAGGAGATCCTCAAACTATTCCTTCCACCGTCCGACGACATCCCCAGTCGAGGTTAGCAGGCCTCCACCCGCACTGTAAACGGTGTTGGTGAGACACTGCTTCCCCCTCCTGAGGCGCCAGACGGTTTGCCAGAATTTCTTTGGTGCCGACCGATAGTCCTCCTCCATGGCCTCCCCGAACTCCTCCCAGGCCCGGGTTTTTGCCTCTGCGACAGCACGGGCCGCGGCTCGCTTGGCCTGCCGATACCCGTCGATGACCTCCGGAGACCTACAAGCCAGAGTGGCCTGATAGGCCTCCTTCTTCAGTCTGACGGCATCCCTTACTTCCGGTGTCCACCACCGGGTTCGGGGGTTGCCGCCACGACAGGCACCGGAGACCTTGCGACCACAACTCCGAGCAGCCGCATCAACAATGGAGGCGGAGAACATGGTCCACTCGGACTCAATGTCCCCAACCTCCCCTGGGACATGGGAGAAGCTCTCCCGGAGGTGCGAGTTGAATACCCTACTGACAGAGGGCTCCACAAGATGTTCCCAACAGACCCTCACAATGCGCTTGGGTCTGCCAAGTCTGCTTCCTCCTCCGCCAGCGGATCCAACTCACCACCAGGTGGTGATCGGTTGACAACTCTGCCCCTCTCTTCACCCGAGTGTCCAAGACACGCGACCGGAGGTCAGATGACACAACAAAAAAGTCGATCATTGATCTCCGGCCTAGGGTGTCCTGGTGCCATGTGCACTGATGGACACCCTTGTGCTTGAACATGGTGTTCGTTATGGACAATCCGTGGCTAGCACAGAAGTCCAATAACTGAACACCGCTCGGGTTCAGATCGGGGAAGCCGTTCTTCCAGATCACCCCTCTCCAGGTGTCACTGTCATTGCCCACGTGGGCGTTGAAATCCCCCAGTAGAACAACGGAGTCCCCGGTCGGTGCACTGTCCAGTACCCCTCCCAAGGACTCCAAGAAGGCCGGGTACTCTGCACTGCTGTTCGGCCCGTTGGCCGCCACAACAGTGAGAGACCTGTCCCCCACCCGAAGGCGGAGGGACGCGACCCTCTCGTTCACTGGGGTAAACTCCAACATGTGGCGGCTGAGCTGAGGGGCTATAAGCAAGCCCACACCAGCCCGCCGCCTCTCCCCGCGGGCAACACCAGAGAAGTGGAGCGTCCAGCCACTCTCGAGGAGATGGGTTCCAGAGCCCAAACTGTGCGTGGAGGTGAGGCCGACTATATCTAGTCGGTATCGTTCAACCTCCCGCACAAGCTCAGGCTCTTTCCCCCTCAGCGAGGTGACATTCCATGTCCCCAGAGTTAGTCTCTGTGTCTGGAGATCTGGTCGCTGAGGCCCCTGCCGTAGACTGCCGCCCAGATCTCTCTGCACCGGCCCCTTATGGATCCTCCTGCGGGTGGTGGGCCCACGGGAGGGCGGCCCCACGTCGCTCTTTCGGGCATTTACAATAGAAAAGTAAACGGATTATTCTGTTGATATAATAAATAAAGAAGAGCTTGCATAGCGATAGCATGTAGCACCAAGCTAGCTTTAGCATTCTTGGATACCTGTTGGGCCGTTTTATTCTTCTAAACACACTATTATTGTATTTAATAAAATATATCTCCTAGCCTGTTAGTGCTTGTAGCCCTAATCGTTGAACATTGGGTGAAAATAAATGTTTTTATCGTTCAAGGTTTCCTCGGAAAACAAGAGTATGTATCAGGGGTATGTACAGCAGTTACTCTTGGCCACACGGTTCATCACGATCAGGCTTGTTTTCAACTGCCACCCGGAAGTCATTTTCAATCTGAAGGTATTGGTGAGAAACCACACTACAGAAACCGACAAACCAACTTGTGCACTGCCTGTACTGATTACAAGAACGCCTATGACTCAGTTTGTCAATAGCCACCCTATCCTCTCACCCAGTACCCTCCTCCTCCCACCCTCCTGCCTCCTACCCTCCGCCTCTCCTGGCTTCTAATCTCCAGCCTCCTGCCCTCCAGCCTTCTCTTCCTCCCTCCTGCCCCTCCTCCCCTTCTAATCTCCTGCCTCCTCTCCTCTTGTCTCCTCCCCCCTGCCTCCTCCTCTTGCCTCTTCTCCTGCCTCCTAATCTCCTGCCTTCTTTCCTCCTCCTCCTCTTGCCTCCCCTCCTCCTGCCTCCTCCCATCTTGTCTCCTCCCCAGCCTTCTCTCCTTTTGCCTCCTCTCCAGCCTTCTCTCCTCTTGTCTCCTCCCCTCCTGCCTTCTTTCCCCCTGTCTCCTCCTCCTGCCTCCTCCCCTCCTGCCCCCTTCCCTCCTGCCTCCTCCCCCCTCCCCTCCTTCCTCCTACCCTCCTTCCTCCTGCCCTCCTGGTTCGTTGATGGCATAAGCCCTGAACCTCATCCTGTATGCAGAGTTGTAATGGCTTCTATGCGTCTGCACTGCATAGATTAGCGTCGTCGGCCGAAGGGGAAGCTACATGTTGGCAATGGGTTTATGAACACCCCCATGATGGATGCGAGGCCCGGGTGTCATTAGTGCTGTTGTGTTGTGGGTTTAGAAGGAGAAGCCAGACAATCTTCAGCATAGAATGAAATCCTGTTAGCAAAGCTCTTGTCTGGGGGAGAGAGCTGTCACCATGTGCAGCACAGACTGGTTTGGAAAAAAAATTGTTTTGTGAGTTATATTACATTTTTTGTGACATGAACGAAAGCCTATTTCGGCTGTAGTACTGTCCAGTAAGTACTGATACTGGAAAAAAACAAAACAAACAAAAAACCTTTGTTCCGTGCCAACTTTCGGTTCCTTGGGTTTAAATAACAGTTAACAGCTAACGGTGCAAGTGCCCACAACAAATAGCACGCAGTATAAAAAAAATAATAATAATACAAAAAATCATGAGCGTTATGTATTTTCTCTGCTCTCCTGACCAGTAGCGTGTAAAAGAGGACATTTAGTTTCACTAGATTCTCCTTACCAGAAATCTCAACTTAAAATCGGTTAGCATTTAGCTCAATTCTAAAATAAAACACCAAGGGGTTTCACTTAAACAAGGCTTTACCTAAATGGGTTGGTAGCAGCCCAAACCTCTTGATTATTCTTATTTATTTTTTGCGGGCTAATGCTAACAAATATAGGAATAAAATACATAGGACTGGCTACAGTCTTAATCTTCCCAGACCAGCCGAGTTTCTAAATGATCAATAGCATCGGCATTGAACGCAGCACCTACTAATTTATGTCTATGTGAAGCACCACCTGGAGAGGACGATGTACATGGATTAATCAAAATCAGCATAATCAGAGTATTAAACAAAAAAGACTTTAGAGGCACAATGAGCTTAGTTAGTACAAAGCCAGTGCAACCTATACCAAAGCTCTAACCAACGTGCTAAAAACATCACGTTCCATCTCTTAAAAACCCTCTCCAGACTGTCTCCAACCCTCTTCCATCACACCCCACCCCCCTCTCCCGCAGGCACCTCACCTCCGCACGCCAAGCTTTATTATCAATGTGACAGGAGAGCTGGTGCTGGGCCTCTGAACAGTCCATAAATTGTCACGATGGCTACAACGCTACACGCCTAACAGTTTCTCAGGCACGCACGCACACACACACACACACACACACACAGACACAGACACAGACACAGACACAGACACAGACACAGACACAGACACAGACACAGACACAGACACAGACACAGACACACACACAGCCTGGCATGTGCACCCCCCTGGCATGTACACCCCCCGTGTCAACCGGTCGAGGTGCCACTTTCCAACTCAACTACTGCTCGTTCGTGACAATTAACGACGTTCCATCATTTGCATATAGGCTAATTTTCGTAATGTTTCCTTTATTGTCGGAGGAAGAAATTAACCCAGGAATATATTTACGCAGCAGCCGCCAATGCTAACAGCTGCTAATTGCCTGTTAGATGATTAATAAGCTTACAACAGATGCTAATGAAGGGAGCACTCATTGTTTGAAAGGTGCTTGTGTGGCAGTGCTTGTTTGCCGGCTTAATTACAGACATAATTACGGACTTGTTGCATCTGCTCCAAAGCAAATACAATAACACAATCAGACAGAGCTGGAGTGTTGTCACTTGTCAAAGTCGGAAAGAAGAGGTGCTGAGATAATGTGTGGTAATCAAATGAGGCATTTACCACATTTATCACTGGAAATGTAGAATTAATTCTGACTGTTACATGTATATTAATTGAAATTATATTTTAGCCACCATTTACAGTTTTTCTCGATTGCTTTTACCTGCTTAGGTAAACTAGAACCCACTTGGACTTCACTACCCACTTGGTCTTGACTACTTTCTTTGCACAGCAGAAGTCATCTTGTGTTTATACATTTTCACTGGGTTCACACATTTCTCACACCCTTTTGCAAAACAGTTAACACAGATGTCATTCAAAAACCCCAAACTCTATTGGTTTTCCCATGCTAAACAAAAGGAAAACTTCTTTTAGGTGGTATAGATTCCTTGCATAAGTCTGAATCACTGATTCACCTGTGTGAAACTCCTTTGCACAATTCTTCAATTAGCAATCAGTCACTCTCCACCTATAGGTGCCACGTCTCTGCCTGTTGTTCTTTGCAAGCATGGATCAGAGAGGTCAAAGGCAAGCGAGAGTGAGAGGCCATGGTAGAGGGGCCTGAGGAAGAGGAGTCCGTATGCGTGGTGTAGTAGGAAGAATTCAAGTATCAGATGAAATTCTGGCAACAATCATTGACCACGTAATAAACTATGGCTTGTCCTATACAGAAGCTGGTGGTATCCATTGTCCGAATTTTTCAAAATGAGAATAGGTAAGTCAATACTCCCATGTTGCCTTGTTGGTCCAAACTGTCTTCAGTAAAATACAGTAATTGTTCCCTCATTCTCATCATACTTTATAGAGTTCACAGACGACCACACACTGGTGGCAGAGGGAAAATATTTAGTGTTAAACAGGAGGCTGCCATCGTAGACATGGTTATGGCAAACAATACAATAAAACTGTGTGAAATACAGACAGCAGTAATTGCAGATCAGGGCACATTTCAAAATATCAACAGTGTGCGTGTGTCTACCATTGACCGTGTCTTAAAACAGAATCACCTGGCAATGAAACAGCTGTACAGAGTTCCATTTCAAAGAAACTCTGAAATGGTGAAGAAGGCCAGATTCCAGTATGTGCAGGTAAGATTATGTTCCTGTATTGTAATGCCTTGCATATGCTACACTCACAAGCAACTGCAATCATATTTCCTGAGTTTGTATTTTCACTTAGAGAATAATGGAGCTTGAAGCAAAGGGGGCACATACATTTATTTATGTGGATGAAGATGGCTTCAACCTGTCCAAAGTGAGGATACATGGAAGGAACATCATTGGGCACAGGGCCACTGTCACAGTGCCAGGACAGAGGGGTGCCAATATAACTATGTGTGCTGCCGTCTCTAATGATAGTGTCCTGTGCCACATTCCTAAAATCGGCCCTTACAACACTGAACGTCTGATCACTTTTCTTGATGCACTACATCACCAACTAATTCCACCAACAAGGAGGGCTGCTGAGGCCTGGCATGCCTCTGTTTGTCATCATTTGTGACAATATGGCCTTCCACCATTCTCGTTTAGTCAATTAATGGTTTACAGCACAGCCACGCATGATGATGTGGTTCCTCCCAGCGTATTCACCCTTTCTAAATGCAATTGAGGAATTCTTTCAGCGCTTGGAGGTGGAAAGTGTACGATCATCGCCCCTATGACCAGATGTCCTTGCTAGATCCCGTGATTGCTACGGCCCAGGAAATAGGTGCTGGAGAATGTCAGGGCTGGATACGCCATGCAAGAAGATTTTTCCCTCGAATGCGATGTGGATGAGAACTTGTAGCCCTTTCGTCGTGAACGAATAGACAAAAACTAATTTGAACACCGTTGTTACTGTATATTCCCATATTTTTCCTAATTTTCTTTGTTTTTCAGTTTTCAGCCAAAGTTGAGAGAATAATGGCATGGAATTTTTTCTGATTTTGAGTATTTCTGTGTAAAGTATAACTATGTAAAGCAAGAAAATGCCACTGGCATGTCAACAGGACATGTAAGGGTTTGATTATATTGTGTTGCACTTATTTTATTTTGGGTACATTTATTCATTCTGTATATTGTTTCAGTACTTTTGTCGACGCACAGGAAGTTGAGTGGAGTTGAAAGCATGTGAAAAATAAAGAGATGCTCCTAAACACTGTCCTGCCGTGTTGGTCTATTTTAGCATAGGAAAACGACAGAAAACTCATTACATTTAAATATCAACTGTAACCCGCAATACCCACTGCCTCAGAGACTGGTGAGAAACAGGAAATAAGGGTTACAGACTGGTAGCAGCGGTGATTTCTTGCTTGTTTTCGTCCATGCTAATTGGCCAAGGCAGTCAATAGCTTGTATATTCACTTGTTCGGGAATATACAAGATTACCATCAGCGGTTATTTTTGTGAAGACCCAGAGTTCCACCTGCTTGTTTTAGCTGGACAGTATTTTCAGTATGTCGCAGCAAAAGCCAGATGACGGCGTTGAGGAGAACAACACACATGTTAATGGCGATGCTGGTTTGGCGGGGGCGACTCTCCAAAGACTGTAATTCACTACCGCGTGGATTTGCCGCCATGTTTCCACGGCGATGGTAAGGACAAGGAAAGTTTTGCTCTATGGAAAACCAGATTGGAGCTAGCAGTTAAAGCCTTTGCTGATGGACAAGCTGGATATAGCCACAATACTTCCCACTCGCCTTAGTGGAGATGCGTTAGCATATTGGCTACCTTTGTCACCAGCTGTGAAACAGAACTATGACCAATGTGCAGCTAAGCTTAATGACTTTAAGACTGAGGAATTTTTGCTTAATTTTCAAACTTTTGTTAATGCAAGACAACGCCTGTCCAAAGAACCGTTGGAAGTTTATGCTGCTGAAGTTATAAGGTTAGTGCTGGAAGCTTTTCCGAACTATGGAGAGCCAGCCATTGCCATGGAACGCTATAGAAGATTTATTGCTGGATTAGACCCCATTCTCCAAACAAAATGTCACGAGCATGGCGCAGCGACATGCCATCCCAGAGGGATGGCATCCTTCCCATCACCATGGTGATAAGTCCTCCACTTACCATGACTATGACCGTGACTCTACTTCTGGTGCAGGTAGACACATATCCCCCTTAGCACGCTCAGGCAGGGAAAGATATGACAGAAACCATCATGTGACCTTTAGTGACGATCACTACAGTCAGGGAAACGAGTGGCAGTAGACACTGAGGGCCAAGTGTCTGCTTCTAGTGATCAGGCCCACATTCTATCAATACAACCAACCACGCGTAAGACATTCACATGCAATGTACTGGCCATTATTGAAAATGTTGCTACCAAAGTGTACATCGATTCTGGTTCAGACATCTCGCTGATTAGTGAAGCATTTAGAATGTCTATTCCCTCTCTGAGAACAAAACCTTTACAGCGACCTCAGGTTGTCCCTAGAGCTATGACTGGTGACTACTTGGACAATCTCGGCACCCTCACAGTAAACATGAGGTTAGGCAGTGAGATGTTCACTCACACTGTCCAAGTAGTCAGGAATGTCACACAGCCTGTTATATTAGGCTGTGACTTTCTTTTTGCACATTTTGCAGTCATAGATTTAAAAGATACTTACAGATTTTGTATAGATTACAGAAAACTCAATGCAGTCACCATCAAAGACTCTTATCCCCTTCCTCGTCCAGCAGAGGCGCTTGACAGCTTGTCAGGTTCCTGTTGGTTTAGCACCATGGACCTCTCAAGTGGATATTGGCAGGTTGAACTTGAGTCACAAGACAGAGAGAAAACCACATTTAACTGTGGGACTGGTCTTTTTCAGTTTAAAGTTATGCCGATGGGACTGACAAATTCTCCCCCCGACAGTCAAACGACTGATGGAACTAGTCCTTCATGGTTTACATTGGAAGGAGTGCTTAATCTATTTAGATGATGTACTTGTCTTTAGCCAAATATTCACTGACCACCTTAAGAGCCTAGTTGAAGTTTTTGACTGGTTCAGATCAGCTGGTCTTAAATTAAAAGCAAAGAAATGTCACTTGGCCCAGACAGAAGTGACGTTTCTGGGTCATGTTGTCTTCAGCCGGACGAGAAGAAACTGGAAAAGGTGAGCAAGTGGCCAAGTCCCAGGACGGCTACAGAAGTTAGGGCTTTTGTCGGACTATGCTCCTACTAACGTAGGTTTGTTAAAAACTTTTCTGTCATTGCTGCCCCACTGCACTTGCTTACTCACAAAGGTACTATTTTTAGATGGACAGTTGACTGTGAGGAGGCATTTCAGTCACTTAAAAATGCTATTACTAAACCACCGGTTGTGGCACATCTTGTATTTTTCACTGACGCATCACTAGAGGGCATTGGGTCAAGCCACACCTTGAGTCCCTCAGAAAGAAAATGGTCTACTTTTGATCGTGAACTGTTTGCAGTTGTCTGGTCTGTGAGATATTTTAAACATTTTCTTTCCGGCAGTTCCTTTGTTGTGATCACAGACCATAAGCTTCTGCTGAGCCTGAAGAAAACTGCAGTTGACAATGATCCCGCAGGCAGACGCAGCCGATGGATACTTGAGTTGGACGTTTATGACTATTCTATCGTGCACCGGGAAGGTAAACAGCACGCAAATGCTGATGCTTTGTCCAGACGCTCCAGTACAGAAAGACTTGACACAGCTGAGCAGTGTGTTACTGTGGCTGTCACTGAGACAACCACCGCGGTGGCTGCCACAGACACTGACACTAACAACATTACTCAGGAGATTGGCGACACATTATCTATTGACTCTGAACAGTTGAACAGTTGAACAGTTGAATGTCTCAGTACAGTTATTTCATGGGAAAAAGATAGTACGTGTAGGCCCCCTATTGGTAGGCTGAGGTACTCCTCCCCTTTGTTGAGAAAACTGTGGCATGAGTAACCTTACTATCAGACAAGGGATTCATTGCAGAAAGTCAAAACAATGTCCTCACTCGTCTGTAAACTTTCAAGTGGTTTTACTAAAAGTACTTCTCCCCACAGCCTTGTCAGCTTTACATGGTAATCAGTTAAGTGGACATTTGAATGCAGAACGCACACTATAGAGAGCTAGATGTATCTGTTATTGGCCTTTTATGATGCATGATGTGCATGCTTTTTGTTCTCAGTGCAAAAACTTGTCAAAAACGAGGTTCTCCTGTACCACATGAGCGCGCTCCCATGCAGTCTATTCAGGCTGACAGACCTTTTCAAAAAGTAGCTGCTGATATCACTGAACTACCTATTACGTCTCAGGGCAGTAGGTATGTTTTGGTTGTCACAGACTATTTTACACGTTATGCAAATCTGTTTCCACTGAAAGACCAATGGACCGTTATGGTCGCAAAATGCATTTTTGAGGACTATGTCAGACAACACGGGTTGCCCGAGTCAATTCACACAGATCAGGGTAGACAGTTTGAATCTGACCTTGTGAAACACTTGTGCAGGTTACTGGGGATAACCAGAACACGCACCACCGCATACCATGCACAGTCGGATGGCATGGTGGAGAGACTGAACAGGACTCTGAAGGACCAACTTGCTAAGTACATTGCTCAAACTGGGGGTGAGTGGGACCAGTTTCTCCCACAAGTGGAACTCGCATACAACTCCAGTTGCACAACTCTAGCACAGGGTTTTTCCCCATTCTTTCTTGTGCACGGCAGGGAACCAAACTTTCCACTGGACGTTATCTTGAACTGTAGTCCCTCTGTGACCTCACCTACACCAGGTACGCCTGCAGCTTATGCCTCTTACCTGGCGTCACGTTTGATACATGTGTTTGTAGATGCGGCTCACAATTCCACACTCAGTAAGTTGCATCAAAAATTCTACTATGACAAGAAAGTTGTGTTTCATCCGCACAAGCCGGGGGACCTTGTCCTTCTTGATGACTCTTGAGAAAATGAATAAACTGGCTCCCAGATGGAAAGGGCCATTTGTCATTTTGAAACTTGTGACACAAGTCGGTCGCCCAGGTGTGACTTATGATCCTAAGATCCGGATCCTAAGAAAGCACATTCACGGACATGGATTGTATACCACAATAGACTCAAAGCATTCAAAGGAGCTTTGCAGACTGTTGAGAATATGGACAGGACATTTTCACCCGGCCTGACTATTACACCTTCAGCAGCTGCCTCCTACTCCACCACATGTGCCTGCTCGGAGTAGGCAGCCTGAAGTTGCACCTGCAGGAGAGGCTACTCCAAGTGTGCTGCCTTCTCCTTGTTCTTCTATTCCCTCTGTTTTTCCTCCACTCTCCCCTGTTTCCCAGCCCAGTGTATCCCCTCCATCCTCCCCCATAGCACACCCTGTTGTGTCCTGTTCTGGTCGCAGGGTTTGTCCGCCAAATAGATACAGGGACTTTGTCACTTGATATGTTACTCCCTGATGTTTATAGTGCTGTGTGCATGCTGCCTAATTTTGCACTCATATAGTACTGTTTGTATTGTGTTTGTTGATTGTTATACTGTGTGCTCAAGGTTATGAGTGTTCTATTTGAAATGAGGAAATTTAATTTTGTGGCAGGGGAAGAGTGTATCATATGATTTTATTAACATTACTTTCTATTTAATTTACATTTATTTGGGGAATTTATATTTGATATTGATTTGAGGGTTTGATTATATTGTGTTGCACTTATTTTATTTTGGGTACATGGAAACGGGTACGCATAGGAAGTTGAGTGGAGTTGAAAGAGACGCTGCTAAACACTGTCCTGCCGTGTTGGTATATTTTAGCATAGGAAAACAACAGAAAACACATTACTTAATAACAATATTTAAATATCAACTGTAACCCGCAATACCCACTGCCTCAGAGACTGGTGAGAAACAAGAAATAAGGGTTACGGTTATAAGGGAAATAAGGGTTTGAGAGAGTAACAGACTTTTGCAAGCAAAATGTGCTTTTGTTCAGACAAAGGTGTTAACTGTTTAGAGAATGTGATGTCAGAGTTGACACAGGTATCAAATGGATCGAGAAAAAACTGTATTGTTCACTTTTAATATAATGCTGCAGCCGCCCACCAACATTTAACAAATGTATTAAATTGTGACGTGATTGCAGGAAGTTGAGCAAGGCATCCACAGCAGGAGGTGTAACACTTATAAGAAGGCATCTACACAAAGCATTTGTTAATAATTAACAAAAAATATATAATCATTTATTAGGGTTAGGGTGGTTAATAATGAGTTGTTTTTTGTTGTCAAGTATTAGTAAATTATTTTAATCATGTTACTAATTTGTTTCATTTTTTCAATGATTAGTTAGTAATAAAACGGGGCTGGACTTACCACAGAATAGTACAAATATCGGAGTTCTCGACCTAAATTATCTTATTGACAATGACTCCTGGATGAGAGCCGAAACGTCTATTCTTTCTAACTGAGTCCAGATGACTACAACTGAAGCTTTTTCTACAATTAGAAATAAAACATTTACAAATGCTTTTTTATATATGCCTTGTTATAAAGTGTTATTTAAAAAAACAAACATTTGAAGCCGCCTACAAACTGCATCACACCATTATGTGGGCCACAGAGGCTCATTGGTGAGAACACACATCCAGCTGCAGGTTGGAGGATGCCACTGGTCTGGAGGTGGTTCAAGGGGCCAACAGTATTGGCTGGTTGCCTGGCCAGAAAAGACCACATGATTTTTGAATATTTTACTAACACACATGGTGGGGAACTGTGTATCCCAGGGCTGTTCAATATATATATATATATATATATATATATATATATATATATATATATATATATATATATATATATATATATATATATATATATATATATATATATATATATATATATATAATATATATATTATATATATATATATTATATATATATATATATATTATATATATATTATATATATATTATATATATATATATATATATATATATTATATATATATTATATATATATATATTATATATATATATATAATATATATATATAATATATATATAATATATATATAATATATATATATATATATATATATATATATATATATATATATATATATATATATATATATAGGCGGTCCCGCGCCCTTTTTAACCGTTTTGTGAAAGCGTGCACCGCCCCTGACGTTCCCGGGTAAGGCAAGGCAAGGCAAGGCAAGTTTATTTGTAGAGCACATTTCATACACAAGGCAATTCAAAGTGCTTCACACAGCAGGAAAAATGCATTCAAATCACAAAGAAATTACAGAAACAGAAATACAATAAAATTAACTGAATTAAAAATTATCAATCCAACTGATTGTCTAAACTAATAAAATCACATAAAAGAGAAGAGTGCAAAGAAAAAATCCTTTCAGTCATATGCGCAGCTAAACAAAACTGTTTTTAGCTTAGATTTGAACATTGTCAGAGTAGAAGCCTGTCTCACATCTTCAGGAAGACTGTTCCAGATTTTAGCTGCATAAAAATGGATTCCCCATGTTTTGTCCTGACTCTGGGCACCAGCAGGAGGCCGGTCCCTGAGGTCCTCAGAGTCCGAGATGGTTCATATGGCACTAACATATCCAAGATGTACTTTGGTGCTAGGCCACGGAGAGACTTGTGCACAAGCAGAGCTGCTTTAAAGTTTATTCTCTGAGCCACAGGGAGCCAGTGCAGAGACCTGAGAACAGGACTAATGTGATCGTACTTCCTGGTTCTAGTCAGGACCCGAGCAGCAGCGTTCTGGATGTACTGCAGCTGTTTTACAACTCGTTTGGAGAGGCCAGTGAGCAGGCCGTTACAGTAGTCTAATCTACTGGAGACAAACGCATGGATAAGTCTCTCTAAATCTGGTTTTGACACTATATTTTTGATTTTGGCAATGTTTTTTAGATGGTAAAAAGCTGCTGATGTTATTGATTTGACGTGGCTATTAAAGTTCAAGTCTGAGTCCATTATTACCCCCAGATTTCTAATTTGGTTTGTAGGTTTTAGAGCGAGACTCTGGAGGTGACCGCTAATTTTCTCTTTGTTTCTGTGGGCCAAAAACGATTATTTCAGTCTTGTCTGAGTTCAGCTGGAGAAAGTTGTTTTGCATCCACACACTGATCTGTTGGATGCAGTGACAGAGTGAATCTACTGGTCCATAGTCACCTGCCGACAGTGAAACATAGATCTGAGTGTCGTCTGCATAATTGTGATAGGACACATTTTCACTGCGTATCAACTGACCTAACGGCAGCATGTAGAGGTTGAACAGAAGGGGACCCAGGACTGACCCTTGGGGCACTCCACACGTCAGGGGCATGTGGTCTGAGACACAGCTACCAATTTCAACAAAGTATTTCCTGTCTTCCAGATAGGACCTTAACCAGTTTAGGGCAGTGCCAGTGATGCCCACCCAGTCCTCTAGTCTCTGTAAGAGGATCCCATGATCGACAGTGTCAAAAGCAGCACTCAGATCTAACAGAATTAAGACTGAGGCTTTGCCCGTGTCAGTGTTCAGGCGGATCTCATTTGTCACCTTGACAAGAGCAGTTTCAGTGCTGTGATGAGGTCTAAAACCTGACTGAAAAACATCAAATGAGTTGTTTATTAAGAGGAAATCTGTGAGCTGTTGGTAAACAACCTTTTCAAGGACTTTGCCCCAAAATGGCAGATTAGAGATGGGCCGGTAATGACTCAGTACTGCGGCATCAAGACTGCTCTTCTTTAGGAGAGGCTTTATGACCGCAGTTTTCAAAGACATTGGGAATGTTCCAGATTGAAGCGACATGTTAACTATGTGAGTGAATGGTGCTAACAAACTGTTCAGCACAGACTTTAGAAATCTGGTGGGTAACACATCGAGGCAGCATGTAGATGAACTCAGACTGGTGATGATCTCATGGACAGTTTTGTCAGTTACTGGTGCAAAGTGAGTTAGCTCTAAGTGTCTTGGTGGTTTTAGGGTAATTTTTTGCATTGTGGTATTTATAGCATTTTTAATGCCCTGAACTTTGTCATTAAAGAATAATGCAAACTCATTACACTTGGATGTGGAAATGAGTTCTAACGGCAGCTGAGCTGGAGGGTTTGTTAATCTGTTTACTGTGGCAAACAGGACACGCGAGTTGTTACTGCAGCTTCCAATAATTTCAGAGAAATATCTTTCCCTAGTTCTACATAAGATTAGGTTGTACATGTCCAGCTTCTCTTTGTAAATCTCTTTTTGAACCTGGAGCTTTGACTTGCGCCATTTCCGTTCGGCCCTGCGGCACTCCCTTTTCTGTGCCCTGACCAAATCATCATTTCTCCACGGCGCCTTCTGCTTATTTTTAACCATTTTAGCCTTTATAGGAGCGATGGTGTCCAGAACATTCAAAACACTAGATGTAACAGAGTTCAACAAATCATTTATATTAGAACATGAGACATTTTCAAAGTTTATCATTTCCATAAACAGTGCACCTGTGCCATCACTTATGTGTCTCCTCTGAACAACTGCAGGACCAACCGGTGGTTTGGGAGAAACAGACAGGTCAAAGAAGACACAGTAATGATCAGACAGAGCAACATCGATCACATTAACATTTGAAATATTTACCCCCTTTGTAATTATGAGATCTAGAGTGTGTCCTTTGCTGTGGGTGGGGCCTCTCACATGCTGAGTAAGACTGAAGGTTTCAAGGACAGCATCAAGCTCTTTAGCGTTTCTGTCACAAATATTATCAACATGCACATTGAAATCACCTGTAATGACCAAACCATCAAAGTCTGTGCATACGACTGAAAGCATCTCAGTAAAATCATCAATAAAACTTTGGCAGTGCTGGGGAGGCTTGTATAAAACAATGAAGAGAATGGATGGAGACCGTTTTAGCTCCATTTTAAAGGATACATACTCAAATGATGAAAACACCCCAAAAGACAACCTGCGGGTAATTATTTCATCTCTAAAGACAGCACAGACTCCACCCCCTTTTTTGTTTTCCCGTGTTTCAGATTCAAACTTAAAGTTGGGTGGAGCAGATTCTATCAGAACTACATTTCCTGTGTTTTTGTCAAGCCATGTTTCAGTTAAAAACATAAAATCAAGATTATAAGAAGAAATAAAATTATTAATTAAGAGAGATTTGTTACATAAGGATCTGACATTTAGCACAGCAAGTTTCAGACTAGTTTCAGTGGGACTGGGCTTTATCTTTTCACAGGGAATATGAATCACATTTCTCAGATTGGGCCTGACTCGCATTTTGTTTTTCCATCTGTGTGATGATGTGACTACAGAAATAGCACTAGGGGGGGCTCTTTTTACATAGGGCCCCGGGTTGGTTTGATTTTTAATGTGACAATAAGTCCCGGCAACGCTGAGACCCAGTGCATCCTAGCTATGGGAGATACCAGGTGAAAGGCGAGGTTGGATGGGTGGTGGGGCTTTTGTAGCCAAGGAGAGTTTGGGACCAGGTGAGAGGCAAGGGGGGATGGGTGGTGGGGCTTTTGTTGGTGTAGTCGGCTTATGCAGGGAAGAGTTGATAAGTATTCAAATCAAATCAAATCAAATCAATTTATTTTTGTAAGGCCCAAAATCACAACAACAGTTGCCTCTGAGGGCCACAGGGAGAAATGAATCAACAATGTCTGTGGTGGCGATGGAGTCAGACAATGTCTGTGGTGGCGATGAAGTCAGACAATGTCTGTGGTGGCGAGGGACGATGTCCCAGGGTCCTCTGTCCTTAGACTCTCCTTCTCGGCCAGGAAAAACTACAAAAAAAACCTCTTTGGGAAAAAAGCGTAGAAACCTGGAGGAGTTCCAGTGAAGGAGAGATCCGACTCTCACAGACGGACAGACGGACACAAGGAGACTGGAGCTGGACCCACTCTTCAGGCAGAAGAGGGACCGTCTGAGTCGAGCTGGACCCACTCTTCAGGCAGATGAGGGACCGTCTGAGTCGAGCTGGACCCACTCTTCAGGCAGAAGAGGGACCGTCTGAGTCGAGCTGGACCCACTCTTCAGGCAGAAGAGGGACCGTCGGAGGCGAGCTGGACCCACTCTTCAGGCAGAAGAGGGACCGTCGGAGGCGAGCTGGACCCACTCTTCAGGCAGAAGAGGGACCGACTGAGGCGAACTGGAGCCACTCTTCAGGCAGATGAGGGACCGTCCACACAGGGCAGGGACCACTTCACCAGGGGAGGGGCATCTGGGTCCACAGGTCCTCAGGAGTGAGAGAAAGAAAAGAAGGCGGTGAACAGTTTGCAAGTGGAATCAAAAAATAAATATTGTTTGATAGCATAAGTAGTCAGAAGAAGAAGAGGATAGTGCTCAAGCTGTCATACTTCCCCCAGCACAGTTACTCCTAGGGCAGCGTAGCTGAAGCTGTGGGTTTATCTTTCTGTTCCTAACTACTCTGACCATAAGCGATTTCGAAGAGGAACGTTTTAAGCCTGGACTTAAATGAAGAGACTGTGTCAGCATATTTAACATGGGTCGGGAGCTGATTCCATAACACAGGAGCTTGGTAGCTAAACGCTCTACCTCCTACAGTACTTTTAGAGACTCTTGGCACCACCAGAAGGCCGGCATTCTGAGAGCGAAGAGCTCTGTTTGGATGATATGGTTCTATAGCATCTTTGAGGTAGGATGGGGCCATGTCATTTATGGCTTTGTAGGTCAAGAGTAGAATTTTGAATTTGATTCTGGACTCGACGGGGAGCCAGTGAAGAGACTTCAGCACTGGCGTAATGTGCTCTCTTCTTTTTGTTCCTGTTAGTAATCTTGCTGCTGCATTTTGAACCAGTTGAAAGCTTTTTATGGAGCTTTTAGGACACGCTGCAAGCAGGGAGTTACAGTAGTCTAATCTAGTCGTTACAAATGCATGGATAAGTTTTTCGGCATCACTTTTAGGCAGGATTCTTCTGATTTTGGCGATGTTGCGCAAATGGAAATAGGCTGTTTTACAAGCTTGATTTATATGAGCTTTAAATGAGAGCTCCTGGTCAAATAAGACTCCAAGGTTTCTTACAGTAGAACTGGAGGCTACACTGACATTGTCCAGTGTGACTATCTGCTCAGATAGAGCGTCTCGTAGATGCTTAGGGCCAAGCACAATGACCTCGGTTTTTTCAGGGTTAAGAAGCAGGTAATTTAGTGTCATCCAGGTTTTTATCTCCTTCACACAAGTACTAAGTCTGTCTACTTGATCGCTCTGATCAGGTTTCATTGATAAATACAGCTGAGTGTCGTCTGCATAGCAGTGGAAGTTAATGTCATGCTTTCTGATAATGTTGCCTAATGGTAGCATATAAAGAGTAAACAGAATTGGACCGAGTACCGAACCCTGTGGCACACCGTAAATTACTTTAGAGCTTGGTGAGGAGCTCTGGTTTACATTAACAAATTGGAACCTATCAGATAGATAGGATTTAAACCAGCTGAGGGCTGTTCCTCCAACACCTACATCACATTCTAACCTCTGCAGTAGAATGTTGTGGTCAATGGTGTCAAACGCTGCGCTGAGGTCCAACAGAACCAGGATTGAGACCAGTCCATCGTCAGCGGCTAATAACAAATCATTTGTGACTTTAACTAGTGCAGTTTCAGTGCTGTGGTGGGCTCTGAACCCTGACTGGAAAACTTCAAATAAGTTATTGTCCTGCAGGTGGCGACAAAGCTGTTTTACTACAACTTTTTCAAGGATTTTAGAGACGAAGGGAAGATTTGAAATAGGTCTGTAGTTTACCAATAGGTCGGGATCTAGATTAGGCTTTTTCAGAAGAGGTTTAATGACTGCATGTTTGAAGGACTGTGGAACATAGCCACTTTCGAGTGAAGTATTTATTATATTAAGAATAGGGTCTATAATTAGGGGAAGAATGTCTTTGAGGAGTCTGCTTGGAATGGGGTCTAGGACACAAGTTGAGCTTTTAGAGGACATAATGGCTGAAGTTATCTCTGCTTGATCAACAGCTGTGAACCTTTCTAGGTTTACAGGTGGATTTATATGGGACGTTAGATTTACAGCTTGGGCTAGTTCAGGGCTAATAGCGGGGGTAATTTCATCTAATTTATCTCTGATTGTTTTTATTTTATTATTAAAAAATAGGAGGAAATCATCAGAGCTAAGTGTAGCTGGGATTGAGGGCTCTACTGCACTGTGACAGTTTGTTAGCCTAGCTACAGTGCTGAAAAGGAATTTAGTGTTACTTTTGTTGACTTCTATTAGATTTGAATAATATCTGGTTTGGGCCTTACGCAGAGCCTGCTTATAGGACAGCAGGCAACTTTTCCATGCTTTTAGGGATTCTTCGGTGTGAGAGCGACGAAATAATCCCTCTAACTTTCTAACCCTTTGTTTATGTGAACGCAGTTCTTGGTTGTACCATGGGGAGGCGCGCTTTGGCCTAATGACCTTCTGTTTTAACGGCGCGACAACGTCAAGAGCAGACTTCAGAGAATTCATGGTCAAGTCGACACATTGATCACTTAAACTGGGACTAAAACTGTTCTCAGCAGGATCACATGACATGTCACTGAATATTGGCTCTATTATTTCTTTGAATTTTGAGATAGATTTTTCAGATATTGTCCTTTTCATTATAACTTTATTTTGTGGGACTGGATGATCTTTAAGAATAAACTGAAAGGTAATTAGGAAATGATCTGACAATATAGGGTTTTGCGGGAGGACACTGAGGTCACTAATCTCTGTTCCATACGTTAGGACAAGATCCAGAGTGTTCTTGTGAGTGTGAGTCGGTTTATTTACATTCTGAGTGAAACCAATGCTGTCTAACAAGGCGCTGAAGGCATTACTGAGAGCGTCGTCACTCATGTTCACGTGGATATTAAAGTCTCCAACTATAACTATTTTATCCCAGGCTAACACTAAGTTTGATATAAAGTCAGAAAACTCTGTTAAAAACTCTGAGTAGGGACCAGGGGGTCGGTAGAGAACTATGAACAAAACTCCTTTTTGGTTTTTCATATTTGGACATGTGATTGACAGCATAAGGCTTTCAAATGAGTGAAATGCAGTTAGTTTTAGGGCTCATGAGTAGGCTTGAGTGTGAGATCACTGCCACACCACCACCTCGGCCTGTGCTCCTGGCAGTCTGAAAGTTAACATGGCTGGGTGGGGTGGACTCATTTAGTCTGACGTAGTCGTCTTGTTGAAGCCACGTTTCAGTTAGAGCTAGAAGATCTATGTTATAGTCACTAATTAATTCATTAACTAAGAGCGATTTGGAGGAAATTGCTCTAATGTTTAGCAGTCCACATTTTACGTGTTTATTCATTTGTGTATTTGTGATTGTTATTTTCCTTAAGTTATTTGGTCTGACGCCTGAAATATTTTTTCTGAGATGTGACTTTTTGGCATTATTTGTACGAGGGACACGAGGGACACGAGGGACACACACAGTCTCTATCTGTCTTGAATCTGAACACTTCACATGTGACAGAACGGGCGAGAGTTCAGCGACAGAGGAGCGTCTTGAACTGCTGCTCTGCACCTGGGGCTCATCCCTAGATGGTCACTTAACACGACTAAGACTATCGGTCAAATTCCGAACTAATAGGGATGTACCCTCCGAAGTCGGATGGATGCCATCCCTGCGTATGAGCCCGGGCTTTCCCCAAAACGCACTCCAGTTATCAATAAAGACAACGTTGTTTTGAGGGCACCATCTGGATAACCAGTTGTTGAATGCTGAGAGACGGCTGTACAATTCAGCATTGATCCGATTGGGCAGGGGACCAGAAAATATTACAGTGTCTGACATCGACTTCGCTAGGTCACACACCGCGGCTACTTGAACTTTGAGCACCTCTGATTGTCTCCGCCGGGCGTCGTTACCGCCTGCGTGAACCACGACTCGCCGGAAACGGGTCCTGCTCCGCTTTAAGATCCTAAGGTTTCCTTCGATGTCACCCATTCTGGCCCCCGGGTAACACCTAACGCTAGCAGCTGGCAGCTTCACGTCTCTAACAATAGAACTCCCGATTACAAGAGTTTCTCTCGTGTGTTCAGCGGGCGTGTGATCGCTGAGGGGAGAAAACCTATTATAGACGTGAAGCTCACGGCGCTCTGAGGTTCGGCGTTTAGCGCCTTGTCCCCTCCGAACTGTCACAAAATGGTCCCTATTCTGTTCCTGGTCTAGTCCCGGCTGCACGGGAGACGCTGAGGGGCTGAGCTCGGCCTTACTGCTACTGCTAATGCTAATGCTACGCCCTGCAGCGCGGTCCGGTAGCCCTCGCGCTAAAACCGAACTATAACTGGACTTAAGCTCCTCTAAACAGCGGATCCGCGCTTCTAACTCCGTAACCCTGGCCTCCAAAACTACCACTACACTGCACTTCACGCACCTATCATCAGAGAAGGAGCCAGGGTTCTGACTCGACATATGACAGCTCAAACAGGTAAAGGTAGATCCAGCCATGACGCTAGCGGCTAGGCTACGCTAGGCTAGTTCAGGCTGGAGCTAGAGAGTGAGGAGGGCTTTTTAATCCACGAAATACTGAAAAGCGAGCGGCTTGAGGCTCCGGATTGTTTGCGGAGAAATCAAACGTTCACTTTCGTGTATATGATGCGTAAATAGTGTGTATAATTCGTGGATTAATCGGTAAAAGGCTCTAAGAACGAACAGCTCTGAAAACGTGACACACTCACCGGAAATGACGTCACCGGATTGATCGACATCCAATCATTAAGCTCTGCTTAAGTATTGACATAGCCCTTGCTATATTGGGCGTGAGTGGAGCCATCTTAATGCCTGATTTGATCAGACTTTCAAAATGGCTGGGAAGGCCCATGGGTGAGAGTGGAGATGAGAAGGAGAATGATGAATCTTTAGTGGGAGTAGATGTTGCAGGGGGAACCCAGGGCTGGTGTGAAGGCAGGGGCGATGACAGGGATGTTGTTGGGCTTGTCACAGATGGGTCCAAGGCCTTTGAAGATTGTTCCTTTGCTGGAGGCGGTGGAGGTGAATGTGGAGCAGCTGGAGCTGAATCCTTTGCTGGTGGTGGTGGAGCAGCTGCTGATGAATCCTTTGGTGGAGGCTGAGGTTGTGGTGCTTTTGATGTTGAAACATTGGCTCGGTCTCTGGCTGATGGAGCAGGAATTCTTCTCTTATTCCTCTCTTCTCTAACTATCTGCTCAGGACCCTGTCCAGGCCCAGTCCAATGCCTCAGAGCGTGGAGCAGGTTCTCTGTCAGCACCCTCACTCCACCTCTGCATAGGTGGGGGCCATTTCTCTTAAACAGGTCCTCTCGTTTCCAGAATAGATAGAAGTTCTCAATGTAGTGTAGTTGTCGAAGTTTAGTCTATACAGACTGCGAGAGGCGAAGATCGTTCTCAAGTTCTTTATTTGATGAAAACATGGAAAAACAGGCAAAACAGCGGCATGCTGTTCGTCTTGCAGCTGAGATTCGACTCTTCACAAGATTTAGCTGTGTTTTATATCGCTGTTGCTTGGGTCTGATAAAAAGGGCCTGACCTTCACTATGACGTCCGCTCTAAGATTGTTTAGACTAGTCCACAGATGATCAGAAAATACACAGAATAGTTAAAATACACAGAATAGTTCATTGTGACCCATATGCAGCAAGATCGTCTTGACTCATGATAAATAGGACACAGACATGACAATAATTTGATCAATATCCACATAGTCCTCTCGGGGAACACTCTTTGGACAGCCATTTGTTCAGCTGAAGAAGCCGGCTAAACTTGTTTATCCTCCTGTCGATGTTTGGAAGAGGTCCACTTATGAATGTTTTGATTTCCATTTCATCAAGCACGTCGAATAACTTCAAGAAGTCTTTTTTCAAAACTTCAGTCTGTTCCCGCCGCATGTCCACTGCACCCACGTGCACAATCAGCTGTTTAGCTCCTCCAGGCTTAGCCATAATATTTGGAAGGAGTGACGTTATCTCAGAAACAGTGGCGCTTGGAAAAGAATGTGTGTTTATCTTTTCATGCGTCACGTGACTTATCGCGCCGTCCCCAACCAAAACAATCTGCGTGACCTTGGCTCCTGGCACAGATCCTCCTCGCTGTATTTTGGCCATGTCATCTTTCCTTTTTTCATTTAATTCCATCACTGAAAGTGGTAAAAATCTATTTGTGAGCTGTATTTTAGGTGACTTCACGTTATCTTTGTATCGTTTAGGCTTTGCTCCAGGTTTGTTCCAAGAAACAGCCTGGTCTTTCTGTTTTTTAGACAGTTTTGGAAACGACACAGAGTCACTGCGGTTTAGGTTGAAAGTAGCAGTTTTTCTTGTAAAAAGTGTGCTCTTCCTACCATCGGTTGACACAGGAATGGTATCGTGAAGAACTTTTTCAGATTCCAAAATAAATATCCGTGTTTTCAGCTCATTAATTTCTTGTTGATATTTCCGACAGCGTTCACAGTCTTTCTCCCTTCTTCTCCCGGACATGTCGCTGGCGTCAGATATGTCGTTAAAACTGGAAAAATGTTCTTAAAATCCTTGGTTTATTTGAAAAAGTCTAAAGCAAAAATGTTTGGAAGACAAAAACTGATTAAAAAAGCTAAATAAATAAGGAAAGCAGCGATAGCAAGCGGAGCGAGCAAAAAAGCGTGTGCACTCTTCGGAAGCAGGAACAGAATTGTAATACCCTGGTTAGTTTCTGTTTTCTGGGTATCGTCGCACATGGCTTTAGATCAAAACATATTTGATATATTATTTATATTTTATTTCTTTAATTACTTTTATTGGCAAGAAAAACAAGACAAACAAAACAAAAAAGGTGTGTGTGTGTGTGTGTGTGTATGTATGTGTGTATATATATTATATATATGGAAATATCTTTGATGCTGCTGCTCTCCAGTCCACTGGAACTGACATCCTCAAACCTAGGTTGCATTTGTTATCAGCTCCACTAATAGTCAATTGTTTAAAGGTGGAATGGACGATTTTTTTCAGCAAATTTTGTATCATATTTCCTCGTGGCGTGGATAAATCATTTGTCCTGGCACGTATCAATCATAAAACGCACCTATTGCTCACCTGCAGCCGCGTCAGGCTCGTCCCCACGTTTCCGCGTGCCTAAGCGCATGAATCTATCATAATATAGTTCCCTCAGTGTACGGGGCAAAATGAAGACGGAGAAAGACTGTTCGAGCTGACGCAGAAGTGGACAGAAATCTACGGGAGACGAGAGATACGATGTGATCCGTTGCGCTAATAAACAAACGCACGTGTGTGTTGTATCAGTCCGCACGGGGGAGTGCGCACGCGCACTTCCGCCTGCGTTCTCAAATCGCCGAAAAATCGTCCATTGCGCCTTTAACTCATGTTTTTAACCTCACAATTCACTCTGAATTGAGCCCTCATCGGGCTCATCTCGGACGGGGATGATTCTGCCTACAGGAGGGAGGTGGACCAGCTACTGTCCTGGTGCAGCGGTAACAACCTGGAGTTCAATGTCCAGAAGACAGTGGAGATGATTGTGGAAAGTCACAGCCACTATCACAGTCTTTAACGCATGCCTTTTTTGATTTCATATAGGTTGTTTTATCATTGTTCATTGTTTTTTTTATGTTGCCCCGAATCACCAAACAAGTTCCTATGTTTGTGAAGTCTGTTCATTGACAAACCTTTTCTGATTTTGAAAGTATGGAAAACTGCTTTTGTTCTCAGACATTGTTGATTCATTTCTCCCTGTGGCCCTCAGAGGCAACTGTTGTTGTGATTTTGGGCCTTACAAAAATAAATTGATTTGATTTGATTTGATTCTCCCTTTGAAAAAAGGAGGCCAGAAAAATGATTTGAATAATTTCTGTCCAATCTCAAAACTATAACTATCCTGCTTAGCAAAACTTTTGTAACCACGTTACTTTGTTTTCTTAACCAAATATTACTTTTTAAATAGTTACCAGTTCGGTTTTAGACCAGGGCATAGCACTATCACAGAGTCCAGATGACTACAACTGAATCTTTTTCTACACAGCTGCTACCAAAGTTATAAATGATATTGCTATTGCCTTCGACAATAGTGAAGAATGTGCTGCTGTTTTTTTTTATTGTTAAAGGCCTTTAATTCTGTGGATCACTGTATTCTCTTGGATCGTCTGGATGCTATTGTGTTTGATAACAATTCTAAAAAAGATTAGATTATCTCACAATTAGAGCTCAGACTGCTTCTGCTGATGGCTTTCAATCTGAATTTTCTTATCTTATAATACAAGTGTTCCTCATTGCTCTGTCCTTGGACAGCTGTTATTTACAATTTATATAAACTTAATTAGCCATAATCTAAAACACAGTAGTATCCACTTGTATGCAGATGATGCAGTTCTGTATGCTAAGGCACCTTCTGCTGAACAAGTGATTCAAAATAGTCAAGAGGAATTTCACTCCATCCAACAAAACTGTGTTAATTTAAAATTATTAATGAATTCAAATAAGACAAAATATATACTGTTCTCTAGTGACCCAAAATGGCATCTATTCTTACTCTTGATGGTAATATGATTGAGCAAGTACCCCATCACAAATACTTGGGCATCTGGATCGATGATAAACACATTCAAGAGCTGACAAATAATCTTAAAGCCAGATTGTCATTTCTTTAGACATAGAAAACAATTTATCCAGGCAATATTTCTCTCAGTTCTGGATTATGGTGATATTATTTATATACATTCTACAGAAACAGTGTGTATACCTCTGAACTCAATTTATCGCTCAGCTCTGAGGTTCATTACAGGAGAAGGATACAGATCTCCACTCATTCTAAAGTAGAATGGCAATCATTGGATGCAAGAAGAAAACAGCACTGCCTTTTGTTTGTGTACAAGGCTGTAGTTGGCATTTTGCCTGATTATTTATTAAGTTTGTTGCACCTCAGGTCAAGTTGTCACCGTTTGAGTTCTCAGGACATTTTCATCTTACAGACCCATCGTGTCAACACAGAGACAGGGAAATAGGCTTTCAACAACTTTGCTCACTCCCTATGGAACAAAACAACCGTTTAAATTAAATCAATTTATGCCTTGTCATTATTTTAAAGCACTGGTCAAGGACTTCCCGCAGTGCCGGTGCCCTTTTTATATATATTTATCTCATATTGTGTGTGTAAATGTTTTTATGTATTGGTAAATTTCATCGAATGTTTTATTGGCGTTTTATTTTGATATTGATATATTTGATATATTTTAGTGTTGTGTTTTAACAGAATACCCCTGAAAAAAAGTATTTATCTAATTTTGTTTTCTCTGTATAGAAGATAAAAATAAAAAAAAAACAGTGTTGATCAATAACTAAACTGAATTAGAGTAGTTCATAGCAGCAAATCTAAAACTAGACCTTGGCCTAAATCTAGTCCTAAACCAAAAAACCTAGTGTTGGTCTATTTGGATCAAATCAAGCATAAACCACATCTTGGCCAGGACTAGAACACAGAACCTGAACCAGGACAATTAGGTCTTCAATATAAATGGGATTACACAGTTTACTGTTCAATATAGTACGGCCCATGGCCCATTTCCCCATGATGGCCTGGACCAGTTTGCTAGGGGCTAGTTTCAGGATCTCCCCTGCCATTCACAGTAGGCCAGAGATTTGTTTGCCAAGCTACTTTGCAATGAGGCCCGACCCGTGACCTATTTTATCATGACTGGCTTTTAACGCTGAAATGTAATGACACTTTATTTTGTACAGTTTGTTTTTATTTAGTTCTGTATTTTGTATTGCCTTGATTTTATTGTGAAGCACTTTGGTCACTTTAAGTGTTGTAAAGGGCTGTATAAAGGTTGATTGATTGATTGATTGATTGATTGATTGATTGATTGATTAATTGATTAATTACCTTTTTCCATGTCGTGAGCACTGATTTTACCCAGGGATACTCCTGAAACGGATTCGAGTTTTTTTACCATGCCATATAAATTGAGAGATTGTTTTAATCCACTCCACAAACAACTGCTTGGGGATATAAATTGGTAGTGTCTGGAACAGATAGAGAAATCTGGGCAAGATATTAATTTTGACAGTTTCAATCCTTTGGCTCAGACTTGGATGTGGAATGAGGTTCCACTTTTCAAGGTCTTTCTTTATAGATGAGTAAAGAGGTTCTAGATTTTTTTATGAGTCTTTATGAAGAATCACACCTAAATATTTGAGGGATTCAGTTTGCCATTTAAATGGGAAGGTCATTCAAAATGTTAATGGGGGTTGCCAGTAAGATTACATTTCAGTTATTTGAACATTCAGTTTATATCCAGACATTGAGCCATTTTCATCCAGGAAATGCATCACCTGATATATCTGGCTTGGTTAGAAACAGTAAGATATCATCTGAATAACAAGCAATTTTATGTTCTTTCCTGTAAATTGTGACGCCATAAATTGTTTCTGATTGTCTAATATATTGAGTTAGTGGTTCCAAATACAGAGCAAACAGGAGGGGGGGACCAGGCACAACCCTGTCTCACCCCTCTAGGGTCTGCGGATCCGTCAAATGGCCATTCATTTTTTATTCTTGATGTTGGATTATCGTAGAGGGCGCCTATGTTTTTTTTAATTTTTATTAAATCATCTATTTGAAATTTGTGCAATACTTTAAATAAATAAGGCCAGCTAACAGAGTCCTAGTGTATCCTGTCACCACTATTCCCGATTGCAGGCGGCTGAACCAATTTGAGAAAAACATGTCCTGTTTGTGTCCAAATATGGCAGCTTATCCAAGTAAAAACGTGTGTAATTAGCCTACCCACAAGACTCAAGTAACATCACAGATTTCTGCAGAATCAATGAGTGAATCACTAAACTATAAATCGGAGGTAACAGAAGTTATTAATTTGGTTCTGAATGGTATTCTGAGATGTTATCTGCTTTTTAGAGACACATGCTACAAATAAGCGGCTGCGATTGAACTGTCCAAAAACTGGATGGTTGTCTGATTTATCGAACAGAAAGTCGCAGAGACTGCCTTACCTCCAGCAGAGCTTACTACCACCATGTGTGGAGAGAGAATAATGTATTTTAACATATCTGAGTGTCCCAAACTACAGTATATGAATTACACAGGTAAACTAAAAATAGATTCAGATTATTATTACTGCAATATTGTTGGACTGCAGTTTTTTGGGGGGCTGCAATAGCTTTAGCAGGTGTTGTTCTAGACTATTTAAGTTTATTTCTAACTGTTTTTAGCTGTAACATGCACAGCTGTAATCTGAACAAAAATGATAAGCCGTTTCCTCTCTCAGCCGGCTGCACAGATCACTACCTCTGTAGCACATACATTTACATGGACCCAATCCTCTCTATTATCACACCCACACTAACGGCGTCGATAAGCTCTGTTACTGACGAAAGGCAATGGCTTGTGATGCGGAAATGCACAAATCCTGTTTTTAAATCCGTTGTTTTTGCATCGCTTATTATTTCTTGTATCTAGACTCGCGCGCACACACACCTACACACTTTTGTTCTACAGTACAGCTGAAGCTAAGCTCCTTTCCTCCCGCAGCATTCTTTTACAGTATAATAAATGGCCAGCATTTAATTGTAGCAGGGCTCTTGATGGGGCTAGCGATTAGCACGTCCTCTCCCCAGGCCTATGCCGCCGCTCTTATTTTAATTGTCCCTCTGATGCTGCCATACGCTCTATTTATTCCAAAGGCTTAACTAAAAATAAAAAGGTTACTCCAACCCACACTAACCACGTCAATCCGACCAACCATGCTGACTGTGCTCAAATTTAGCAGGGACTTATAGAATATTAAAGTTTTTTTTTTTAGAAGTTTCTCTTTTTTCACTTTATTGTGCACGGAAATATACATACAATAAAAAATAAACACTAATCTGTGTCAAATGTTGTCCATTAAACTGATGTTTCCTCTGAGAATCTTCTCTGCTGCTTTTAAGTTCATAAAACATTGCCAAGTCCCCAGGGCCAAAGATGGCGGCCCATTCAAGTCAATGGCAGTTGCTCAGTGGCGCATGTCGCCAGTTAGCCTTTAGCTCTTCGAGGACTGTGGCCCGGAATTTACGTAGTGTGGTCCGGATGCTATGTAGATTTGCAAACTATGTGTTCGTGCTGACCAATCAGAGCGAGAGTTACAAGAGCTGCGCAGAGGCCAGTGCGGGATATAGCGAAATATTACAACAACTGGTTTTATTTATTATTTATTTTAGTAGTTCCATGGTGCGCACGGAGCGAGGAGTAAGCACGCTGTTACTGCGTCATCATAAAATCAAGCCGATTCATCCGTGGATCTACTAAAATATGTGGTTCAGCTCATGGCCTAATGCTGTTGTGTTGCTTCTTTACTTTTACAACATTTACAATACAGCAGAACATTTGATTATTAATGCAATTTTGTTTTCACACGTACATTTAATTATTATATTTTATACATGGTGCAAAACTGTACATTTTGTATATGTATTTACCAAATCTATTTGTTGTCATGGCTCTATCAGTCAATATTTTACTGTTAATATTCGGTGTTTTGTGGTGTATCGCAAATAAAATATAAAACCATAAACAAATGTCAAATATAAATAATTCTGATTCTTATTAAGTACATGGAATGTATTATCTTGAATTGGTTTATTAAAAATCTATAAAAAGCACATATGCTATACATAATACACAGAAAAATTTAAATCAAGTCAAGTAAAACTTTTTACCAAACACCCCCCCCCCCAAAAAAAGTGATCCTATCACAAAGGATGGGCCCTGACATTTTTCAACAAAACACGAACACCAAAAATCACAATCACCAGGTGTTCTTCAAAATACTATTATAATCTAAATGCTTAGCATTAGACCCGGTGACAGTGGTTTTCAGTGCTGTAGCTAAATCTTTAAAGAAATATATAATTTCCCAAATTGGAGAAAGTAACTCTGTCCCTAAGATATAGGCCAGGGCAGTCAAACTTTATGGTAGGATGACAAATCATGCATCCTCCAAGTTCACAAAGAAAATTCCTCATCACATTGTTTGTGAACCCTTTGGCTCGGTTAATCCGCCCCGGCTTGGCATTCCTCCACAGGCGTGGTGGTCATCTGCCTGTGGAGGTCCAGCAGGTCCCGCTTCATCGTTGCGACCAGCTCCACGCTCTTCGTCTTCCCCAGGTCAGATGAGCAGGACAACCTGGCTGGCAATACATTCATTTCGTTGCTTTCCTTCCGTATCATATCAACCGAGCTGCTCTCTCCAAAGCCGCCGGGCATGAGATGCCCTCCCCAGAGCCACCGGGCATGAGATGCCCTCCCCAGAGCCACCGGGCATGAGATGCCCTCCCCAGAGCCACCGGGCATGAGATGCCCTCCCCAGAGCCACCGGGCATGAGATGCCCTCCCCAGAGCCACCGGGCGTGAGATGCCCTCCCCAGAGCCACCGGGCATGAGTTGCCCTCGCCAGAGCCACCGGGCATGAGATGCCCTCCCCAGAGCCACCGGGCATGAGATGCCCTCCCCAGAGCCACCGGGCATGAGTTGCCCTCGCCAGAGGCAGCAGATACCCTCTCCAAAGCAGACGGGCACATCTCTCTCATGCTCAACCGAACAATCACGCCTCATTCTGGGCCTTCAATTCAATGCCACTGTAGTCGGGTGGTGTCAAACGCCACTGCATTTGAGCCAATCAGCTGTAGGGGGCCCACTATAAGATGGGTCCGCTTTCCCTTACCAGACCTCTCCCCTCTCTGACTTCACATCCGCCGTGCAGGGCTCGGCCGCAGTTAGCCAAAATGGTTGGAAGTTGTGAGAAAAGCATTGTGTTGGAGCGCCAAGTCTGCGTCGTAGGGCGTAAAGCCAGCAACTGTTAACAACTAAGATGCTCTGCGGGTAAGCGTGATCGGCATAACTAATAACTGTCTAACTTGGGCGCGGTGCAGAAGCCGATGCTGGGCCGACAGCACAGTATAGATGGACGGAGTCAGGCGTTCAGGGTCTACGGTGCGGCTGGTCGGGGGTGTCTGGGTCTCCTGGTAGGTGTGCTGTCATAGCCCCACTGAATAATGGCACCTCTGTTGTTGTGCGAAAATGTAATGTATTGTATTGTTTGTAATGTGCTTGTATCTATATTTAGAGTTCCAACTGCCCTCCCCTTTTTCTGTGGACCGTGTTACGGACAATCACTGCTGTTTAGACTGTCACTGTGGCTGCGGGTCGGCTGCAGTTTGACAAGGCTCACTCCGGACAAAGGAAAATCTGATTGGACGATGACGGAAAAAGTGATAAACTGATGTGAAACGAAAGCCCAAATTTTGAACAGGGTTGAATGAGACAGCCTATTGAACACATGTGGAACTGAGGCGACATAACTTATTTAAATTACTACTACTTTAAATAAATTGTCTCGTTAATCTATTGACTCTGTCCATTGATTTTACTTATCTGTGCACCTTATTTTAGCTTTTGTCTATTTTAGGTCCTGAGCCTTCTCTACGGTGGCGTTGTTGGTTTATTTTAATCATATTTTTAATTCAAATTGTCCTAGGGAGCCCTCGTCATGGCACACCAATAATTCCATCTTCCTGACTAAAACGGGTAATGGCGTCCAGAGTTTGTTTAACATAGACTTTCGCAAGATTCTTCTCTGGGATATTATCAGGACACTATCTGAGGCGGGAACCTACTTCATGGAAAGGCGAATGCGCACCCTTGACGGGTGATGGCTGACCGCATCATAGCCTACGACACTTCGGACCCCAGCTTCAAAAGATGTGCCAGCCACCAAAGCAGGCGCCATGAAGCGGTGCATGACGGGGCTAAGCCACACTACGAAAACGCAGGCATTAATCAATGGCTAAAGTGGTTAGTTTTGAAAGCAACGGACTGAATAGCTACCTGGCGCAGCAAGGACAGGGCGTACCCAGGACCAGAAGCGGAAATGCATGAGTCGCAGAGAGACTAAGAAGATAAGAGAGGCTTTTATACCCTTTCGCGCCAGCTACTGGATTTCGAATTGTGGCCAAACCCCATAGTGCCACACATGGAAGGAGTTTTGAGGCCCAAAAACATAGATCTGAGATTGAGTGGGATGGTGAAAGATTTTCTGTAGCACTTTATTGCACTGGTAATGGTGTGCTTCCTGGTGTCCTTCCTGGCGACCACAATTTATCAAACAGTTAGCACTGCCTTGTGAATAGTGAGCATGTGTGTTGGCTGTCCGTTAACTTTCATGTCAGTAAGGTCTCGTCTCTGTAGTTATACAAACACTGTTCTGTTAAATTGTACAGACTTTCTTACTGAAAGTATTGCATTGTGGGAGAAATCACTGCTGAAAACAGACATTCTTTGCGAACAGAAGAGCCTTAATGCCAACGCACATCAGGACACTTTATTTTCCATGAGCATGCTCGACCCCGGCACCACGAATTTAACTTGTTGAATTCAGATGCGGTGCTGACTCTAAAACCACAAGATTTTGTCTCTTCTGCATCCTGTGACAGATGGAAGGTACGTTAACATTGGAGGAGACAGGAGAGAGCTGCAGCCGAGGCTAGAAGAGAACCGAGCTATTCTCTTGCAGGAAATCTCCTGTCACCCACTATAACCTGCTCAAATCACTGCTTTCCTCCCCTCACACATCCTTGCAAAATGTGTCTCATTTTATCAGTTCCCCCAAGCATTTTTGAGGGCCATGATGAGTGTGTTTGACGTGCTTCAATATCACTTTTAAATTAATTTATATATATATATTAATTAGCTCTAAGTATGCATTGTTTTATTATGATAAATAAAAAGAATGCTTTCAAGAAGCACATTTGTCGAAATATATTTTCTGGATGGGTTAGTGAACAGTGTGAAACAAATTCTAATGTTTTAGTAGCCTATAAGAAACATATGTGTAGGCATAAGGCAGAACTTTTTTATTGATTACGAGGTCATAGTCTAACCTTGTTTTGTGTGACGTCTGGACGGTCGCAGTCGGTAACAGCAGTGTAGTGTCTTCTCTATTGTACTTTTCCAATGCTCCACAGCCAACAACGGAACTCATACACAATATCCTGCTTTTGTCTTTACATTTAGTTTAGCTGTCATTTTCTGGTGATTTATTCCCAATAATTTTACTTCAGGGAGTTTCTCTGTTCAGTGAATCTGAACAGTCAACACACAAGTCTCATCAGTTTCAGATTGTGAAAGAGTAAAGGACTCCAAGGCCAATGAACTATCCTCCCTTCTCTCTCATCCCCAATCTTTAAAAAAAAAAAAAGGAAAATGTGTCAATTTTTAACAGAAAAGTGTTTAAATTAAAATAACAGAAAATCACAGCATAAATTGAAGAGTTACTGAGACATAGCTAGTAATTTTCTGTTAGGGCCCTTTCCTGGTAGTTTTTCTTACAGTGTAGTGGTCATTGCTTTGTTTAATGTCTTGGTTGTAATAAATCCTATTTGTAAACATCTTTAAAACTCCAGTTTCTCTAGGCCAAAGGATTCCTTCAATTCATATCAAAGTTTTTCGTTTGAATTTCTTTTAGTCTGATAAAAAAAAAACTTTTATTTATTTTGTAATCCAGACCTTGAATCTCAGGTTGGCGCTGTTTGGTACAAATATGAGATCATAGGCCAAACAGCAGCAGCGCTCTGATTTGAGCTGTAATTTTTAAGACAAGGTAAAAAAAACACTTTATATTCTAGTGTAGGGTCTCAAATTACATGTATTCAGTTTATGATTAAGGGAGATTTCTTAGCAGAAACGAGACAAGACGGGGCACCAGGGTAAAACCCAAAGAGCTAAGATACGGTCCTTAATCGCGCTCGTTAAAAAGGTCTGAAGGGTGTTCCACGATTCAGGGACTTACACATAGTCTATTCAAACAAACAATAGTCAATAACTCTTTCGTGTAGTTTATTTATCAAAAGGGTAATCAAAAACACCGGAGCAGAAATGCGCACAGGTAAATCACAGGTGACGTTATATCAGATTTAACAGCAGATTTCATGCAGATAATGTTAAACCAGGGTTTTGCCTTTGATAACCAAACGTGTCTATGCTAATCTATATCAAAAAGAGGGAAAGTGAGAAGCTAAAGGGAGGAGGAACAGCTGAGCTCTACCCAAATCACGCCACAAGAGGACCGCACAATGGACTCGGCTTACGGTTCTGTAGAGACTCGGTCCGACTGGTCCTTGTCCGCGGACGAGGTCCGTAGCGAGGCGTCGCGTGGAGCGGTGTGGCGGCGAAGGTTCGTGAAGCGAACGGCGGCCGTGGAGCTGGCGGCGGTCGGGGAGCGATGCGTCGCGTGGAGCGGAGGAGGCTGCGACGTGCTGTAGGGTCCTTGGCGCCGGGGAGCGGTGTGCTGCGCCGGGGAGCGAGGGGTCGTGTGGAGCGGTGTGCTGCGACCTCCTTGAAGCGGCAGCGGCAACGGAGGTGATATCCTAGAGTTCCTAAGCGGTAGAACGCTTTAGCGGCGTGTTAGCTCCTCACGCGGCCTTTACTCAGATGAGGACGTAGCGCTGATCCACGTAAACGGCGTAGATTACTTCAAAAAGAAAAGAAACGAAGTAGCAAAGAAAGTCTCTGTCCGGTTTAGCACTTAAGCGTAGTTCCAGGTAGTTCCAGGTGGTTTCAGAGTCCAGGGCTGGCATGGCCTTGTCGACCACGTGACGGACGGATTTTGTTGAGACAAAGGAAAAGTGAAAGGCCTGTCCGTGGAGACAGCTTCCAGGAGAGAAGACAAAGGGGATGAGAAGAAGAGAACAAGAGAAGAACAAAGAGAGCGTTTCTAGCTTGGAGCGTCCTTTTGATACCTGGCCCGCAGGGCATGCTGGGAGCGAAAGGGGCGGGCGCTACTGCGAAACTTCCTGTTTAACATTTTCCTGACCGAGAAAATAAAACTGGAGTAACGTAAATAATAATGGCAAAAAAACATTGAACCCTGTTTTAACATTTACACGTTAAACACTTTTGGCAGTTTGTGCACATTATTTCTTGAGGTAGACACATTTTACGTCTTCTTTCACCTGTGATGGGCGCTCGAGTTAAAGCATTGGGAATATAAAACCTTAAACAGTGGAAAAATACGTAACACAAGGTGAAACATGCGGTGTAGGGAGTTGATTCGGACACATTCATGGCATAATCACATAAAACAGTTTTCATCGGGGCGTCTTCCTGTAAGACTGTGGGGAGAAGAAGATCTGTTATCAGAAAAGTCACAGCGGCTTCCCTGCGGTGAGGGAGACAGGGAGAACGAGAAACCCCCAATGTTCAAAGAGAGATTTTCTGTTATCTGGCCGTGGAATGTCCATCTCCATTCCCCTACACTAGTATATATTGTATAAATGGCTTTTATGGCGAGCACTTCATCTCCTTCCAGATATCAATTAATCCTATATTTTTATTGATTTGCAGAAATTATTAGTTATTGCTTTTCCGGCGCTTTTTGAGTTTGATACGTTTAATTTAGGTTGAACATGAAGATTCCAATCTGCCTCCACAGATTAAGGTTCTCTCAGAGTGGTTTGCAATCAGGCCTAAAGTAAACAACATTCCACTAATAGTTACTATAACCCTTCGGGGTCCGGAGCTTTTTTGGCCGTTTTTGGGTACCTTCAATTTTGCCCTGATATAAAACATTAAAAAATGTTTACCAGACCAATGTTGGGTATCTTTTTTTTTCAGCACAACCTCACCTATGATCAGTTAGTTCGTTTTTCAATTTGACATACTATTTCAACATACTGGACCTAAACACACACTGAAAACACAAAGTCCCACTAGAAAAAGTATGGTTTTTTTCATTGTAAAACCCTCAAACATGCTCAACCAAGCATTTAAAAAGGTTCAAACTGAACCACAAGGTGCAAATATGAACATATAAACGCATTCTTGTGATATATACAAGCAATAAACCACTATTTACAATAAAAAGTAGGTAAATCCTCAGGCGTTTTTCTATTTGTGCAGTTTCTGTCCAAAATGTCCAAAATGACACAGAGAGCCACATCACAGGCCTTGCACTTCCATGGAGTGATGTTCAGAAGGAACTCTAAACCAGGTCCAACCCAGGTCTAAACCAGGACTAAACCAGGTCTAAACCAGGACTAAACCAGGTCTAAACCAGGACTAAACCAGGTCTAAACCAGGTCCAACCCAGGTCTAAACCAGGACTAAATCAGGTCTAAACCAAGAATAAACCAGGTCTAAACCAGGTCCAACCCAGGTCTAAACCAGGACTAAATCAGGTCTAAACCAGGTCTAAACCAGGTCCAACCCAGGTCTAAACCAGGACTAAATCAGGTCTAAACCAGGACTAAACCAGGTCTAAACCAGGTCCAACCCAGGTCTAAACCAGGACTAAACCAGGTCTAAACCAGGACTAAACCAGGTCTAAACCAGGTCCAACCCAGGTCTAAACCAGGACTAAATCAGGTCTAAACCAGGACTAAACCAGGTCTAAACCAGGTCCAACCCAGGTCTAAACCAGGACTAAATCAGGTCTAAACCAGGTCTAAACCAGGTCCAACCCAGGTCTAAACCAGGACTAAATCAGGTCTAAACCAGGACTAAACCAGGTCTAAACCAGGTCCAACCCAGGTCTAAACCAGGACTAAACCAGGTCTAAACCAGGACTAAACCAGTTCTACACCAGGTCTAAACCAGGACTAAACCAGGACTAAACCAGACTAAACCAGGTCTAAACCAGGTCTAAACCAGGACTAAACCAGGTCTAAATCAGGTCTAAACCAGGTCTAAACCAGAACTAAACCAGGACTAAACCAGGTCTAAACCAGGTTTAAACCAGGACTAAACCAGGACTAAAGCAGGTCTAAACCAGGTCTAAACTTGATCAACATGAAGTGTGTGCCTCATTTTGCGTCACAACAACTATATTACTGACAATAAAATACTTGAAATACTAATACTCTTCAAAACTCTTCAAAAACAGCAGGTATTCCTCTCGTTCGTTCTTTCTCTTTGACTAACTGTCATGTGACTGAATGTTTACATACTCGTGTGCATCCTGAACATCGGGAGATGGCGGAGGAGAGTGGATCGGTGGTCGAAGACGTTCTGGACGGCGTGGAGGAGCAGCCTTTTCTGGCTGCACGTGCCCGGAAACGTAAAAAGTCCCTTAGCTCGTCCGAGGGTTCTGGGAATGAGCAGCAGGATGAGGCTGAAGCTATTGATATCCGGGGTGAGAGCAGAGACTGTATGGTGATCATAAAGCTTGCACAGGATAGTGCATCCTTTAAGGAGTGGAATTCAGTGGCATTGTCAAAGAGCCTAACTGTAGCTGTGGGAGTGATCAAGAGTGCGAGTGTCCTTAGAGATGGCTCGCTGCTGGTCGTGTGCAAGGACGCGGCTCAGCAACGGAAGGCGATTGGAACTAAACGTCTGGGTGGAAAGGACATTCTTGTGTCTGATGCTGAAAGAAACATGGTCAGAGGAGTTATCGTAGGCGTCCCTACGGCGACGTCTGTGGATGAAGTTATGGAGAATTTGACTGGAGCTAAGGTGCTGGACGCTAGGCGGTTGAAGGTGACCCGGTCTGGGGTAAGATGTGACAGCTTGTCGGTAATGGTAACACTTGAAGGGAGGTGCCTGCCTAGTAAGGTGTTCATTGGGTTCATGTGCCATGACGTTAGGCCATATGTTCCACCGCCCCTGCGTTGCTTTAAGTGCCAGCGCTTTGGGCATATTGCAGCGATCTGTAGAGGGAGGCAAAGATGTGGTAAATGTGCAGGAGATCACGAGTATGGGAAGTGTGACGTGGGACCAAAACTGAAGTGCTGTAACTGTGGGGAAGAACATAGCTCTGCCTACGGGGGATGCAGGTTTAGCAAAAGAGCTGCTGAGGTGCATAAAATAAAGGTCTCTCAAGGTATATCCTATGCAGATGCAGTCAAGAAAGTTTCAAGTAATGAGTTTAGAGTAAATACAGAGAGAGGAGCCAGCGCTGCTCCCAGCCAGGGCGAAATGAGAAAGGCCAGCGTGGCTCCCAAGAAGTGTGAAGGTTTCAAGAGTGGAGGTCCCAAGTGTGCAGGTTCCAGAATTAATGATAATACCCTGGTTGTGGATAGAGAGGATTTTGTACTTTTTATGGTGGATGTTGTAAACTGTGCTGCTCAGACTCAAAGCAGAACTGAAAGGATCAGGATCATTGCTAAAGCTGCAGGGAGATTCCTTGGAACAAAGGAGCTTGATTGGGCAGATATAGAAAACAGGCTAAAGGCGCTAAATGGGAGTCGGAGTGATGGGGGTCTGCTTTTGGGGAGTCAGAGTGATCAGAGTGACGAGATGGGGGTGGGGGTGGTCTCCTGTCCTCGCCCAGTCTCGTAGACGCACGGCTACCAAGCAGCGACATCAGTGGAAATATTAAAGCCTATAGAATGAAGCCTAAAGAATAAAGCTGTACGGTGGAAGCACCGAACGTCAAAGAAGGAGAGGAAGATGAAGAAGGGTCTCCCTGGAATAAAGCCGGTTGTTGTTGTTGTTGTTGTTGTTGTTGTTTTATGGCGGTTGGCATCCAAGTGTTGCATTACCGCCAGACGTTATTCCTCAGACTTTGTCGTAGTCCTCAGACTCTGTCGTAGTCCGTAAAAGTACTCCTTCCATTGCTTTGGTGTTACAAAGCCCATGAGGTCATGATATGTCTTTGTGACTAGAATAGTTGTTGTTGTTTCAGAGACCAACCGGCTTTATTCCAGGGAGACTCTTCTTCATCTTCCTCTCCTTCCTTGACGTTCGGTGCTTCCACCGTACAGCTCCATTCTTCAGGCTTCATTCCATAGGCTTTAATATGTCCACTGATGTCGCCGCTTGGCAGCCGTGCGTCCACGAGACTGGGCGAGGACAGGAGACCACCCCCACCCCCATCCCGTCACCCCGATCACCCCGACTCCCCACAAGCAGACCCCCATCACTCCGACTCCCATCCAGCGCCTCTAGCCTGCCCTCCATATCTGCCCAATCAAGCTCCCCCGTTCCAAGGAATCTCCCTGCAGCTCCAGCAATGATCCTGATCCTTTCAGTTCTGCTCCGAGTCCGAGCAGCACAGCCCACAACATCCACCATAAAGAGCACAAAATCCTCTCTATCCACAACCAGGGCACTCTCATCAATTCTGGAACCTGCACACCTGGGACCTCCACTCCTGAAACCCTCACACCCCCTGGGAGCCACGCTGGCCTTTCTCATCTCGCCCCGGCCGGGAGCAGCGCCGGCTCCTCTCTCTGTATTCACTCCAAACTCGCTACTTGAAACTTTCTCGACTGCATCTGCATAGGATATACCCTGAGAGACCCCCATTCTCTGCACCTCAGCAGCTCCTTCGCTAAACCTGCATCCCCCGTAGGCAGAGCTATGTTCCTCCCCACAGTCACAGCACCTCAGTTTCGCACCCACGCCACACTTCCCATACTCATGATCTCCTGCACATCCACCACACCTCTGCCTCCCTCTACAGACCGCTGCAACATGCCCAAAGCGCTGGCACCCAAAGCAACGCAGGGGCGGCGGAACATATGGCCCGACGCTATAGCACATGTACCCAATGAACACCCCACTAGGCAGGCACCTCCCTTCAAGTGTCACCATTACCGACAAGCTGTCACATCTCACCCCAAACCGGGTCACCTTCAAACGCCTAGCGTCCACCACCGTAACTCCCGTCAAATTCTCCTTAACTTCATCCACAGACGTCGCCGTAGGGACACCTACGATAACTCCTCTGACCATGTTTCTTTCAGCATTAGACACAAGAATGTCCTTTCCACCCAGACGTTTAGTTCCAATCGCCTTCCGTTGCTGAGCCGCGTCCTTGCACACGACCAGCAGCGAGCCATCTCTAAGGACACTCGCACTCTTGATCACTCCCACAGCTACAGTTGCCACTGAATTCCACTCCTTAAAGGATGCACTATCCTGTGCAAGCTTTATGATCACCTTACAGTCTCTGCTCTCACCCCGGACATCAATAGCTTCAGCCTCATCCTGCTGCTCATTCCCAGAACCCTCGGACGAGCTAAGCCGGTTGTTGTTGTTGTTGTTGTTTTATGGCGGTTGGCATCCGAGTGTTGCATTACCGCCAGACTTTATTCCTCAGACGTTTCGTAGTCCTCAGACTCTGTCATAGTCCGTAAAAGTACTCCTCCCATTGCTTTGGCGTTACAAAGCCCATGAGGTCATGATGTGTTTTTGTGACTAGAATAGTTGTTGTGTCAGAGACACAACAACACTTGGATGCCAACCGCCATAAAACAACAACAACAACAACAACAACCGGCTTTATTCCAGGGAGACTCTTTTTCACCTTCCTCGCCCTCTTTGACGTTCGGTGCTTTGGAAGTACTAAGCCCATGAGATCATGGGATGTCTTTGTTGTTTTACAAAGCCCATGAGGTCATGGGACGTCTTTGTCGTTTTATCCTTTAGAAGTCCTTCTTCCATCACTTTGGCGTTTCTAGGCCCATGAAGTCCAAGCGCGTTAGAACATCCTCTTGCTCCTAATCCTCGGCTCAGTCTCCAACACCCCCCACCTCTATAAACGTTTACCCAGCCCTGTGCTACATAAGTAAGCAACCACAGCCTGACACAAACCCTGTGACTGGATCGCCAGAACGTTCCGCAGATTGAACTCCCGCCCATTATTCCGAAACCACAAGGCCAACCCGGCCCTTTCCCTATCATAAGCCTCACAGCAAATCAGCACATGCTCGACAGTCTCTGGCACCCGACAGTGACCACACAGACCGGTCGGATGTTTGCCTATCCTCCTCAGTGACCAATTGAGTCCAGCATGGCCAATCCTCATGCGGGCGAAGGCCCTTTCCTCCCACGCGTTCCTGCCCATAGACCCGCAAGGACCCACACTACCCTGTATGTGATAGAGATGCCGTCCAGTAACACAGTGGCTCCAAAATTCCTGCCAAAGGCCGACCACATGACTCTTGATAACGGGCTTGATTTCAGACTTGCCCAACTCAACCGCCACATCAATTGATGGCCGCCGAAGGGAACGTGTAGCCAGTGCATCAGCCATTTCGTTACCATCCACCCCCACATGCGCAGGGACCCAAATGAAGGAAACCCTCACATCCTTCCTGGACAGGGAGAGCATCAGACAGAAGATGCCATTCAACACATCCTGTCTGCAATCCGATTTCCCAGATTTAATGCTTTGCAATGCAGAAAGGCTGTCAGAGGCCACCACAATGCCGCAACACTGCAAAGCAGATTCCGCCCATTCCAACGCCAACCGTATCGCTATAAGTTCCGACGTGAAAACAGAAAGGCGATCTGTCAACCTCTTCTTGACCGCTAGCCCCAGGTCAGGCACAAAATAAGCGGCGCCAGTACGCCCACTCTCAGGATCCCTAGACCCGTCGGTATAAATAAACACATCACCTGAGTGCTTATCGATGAGCGCTTGAACGGCAAACTGCGGTGCCCTCCCAGCGACTCCTCTAAGCTTGCCATGCAAGCTAACATCAACAGGAGCCGGGACAAACTTCCACGGAGCTATAGCAGACAAAGCCACCGACGGGCTCACACGCAGATCACCAACCCCCGCAAGCCGCGCCTTCGCATTTCCTACCTGGCTGAAAACCATATCGCCAGCCTCACTCTGCCCCCCATCAACCCTGAGAAAGTCCTTCACCGGGTGAGAGCTCGTATGACCTTGCACATTCACCCAGTAAGCCAACAGAAGTTCTAGCCTCCGGAGCCGTAACGGCAATTCCCCCAACTCAACCTGCAGCGCCGAGACAGGGGAGGTCCTAAAAGCCCTACAGCAGATGCGCAAGGCCTGGGCTTGCTCCACATCAAGCTTCTTTAAGTTAGTCTCAGCCGCAGACATGTAGGCTATACAGCCATAATCAATAGCCGCCCTCATGACGGCCCGAAAAATACCCAGGAGCGACCTTCTGCTGGCCCCCCAGTCCTGGCCGGAGACTTTAATATCCACGTGAACATGAGTGATGACGCTCTCAGTAATGCCTTCAGCGCCTTGTTAGACAGCATTGGTTTCACTCAGAATGTAAATAAACCGACTCACACTCACAAGAACACTCTGGATCTTGTCCTAACGTATGGAACAGAGATTAGTGACCTCAGTGTCCTCCCTCAAAACCCTATATTGTCAGATCATTTCCTAATTACCTTTCAGTTTATTCTTAAAGATCACCCAGTCCCACAAAATAAAGTTATAATGAAAAGGACAATATCTGAAAAATCTATCTCAAAATTCAAAGAAATAATAGAGCCAATATTCAGTGACATGTCATGTGATCCTGCTGAGAACAGTTTTAGTCCCAGTTTAAGTGATCAATGTGTCGACTTGACCATGAATTCTCTGAAGTCTGCTCTTGACGTTGTCGCGCCGTTAAAACAGAAGGTCATTAGGCCAAAGCGCGCCTCCCCATGGTACAACCAAGAACTGCGTTCACATAAACAAAGAGTTAGAAAGTTAGAGGGATTATTTCGTCGCTCTAACACCGAAGAATCCCTAAAAGCATGGAAAAGTTGCCTGCTGTCCTATAAGCAGGCTCTGCGTAAGGCCCAAACCAGATATTATTCAAATCTAATAGAAGTCAACAAAAGTAACACTAAATTCCTTTTCAGCACTGTAGCTAGGCTAACAAACTGTCACAGTGCAGTAGAGCCCTCAATCCCAGCTACACTTAGCTCTGATGATTTCCTCCTATTTTTTAATAATAAAATAAAAACAATCAGAGATAAATTAGATGAAATTACCCCCGCTATTAGCCCTGAACTAGCCCAAGCTGTAAATCTAACGTCCCATATAAATCCACCTGTAAACCTAGAAAGGTTCACAGCTGTTGATCAAGCAGAGATAACTTCAGCCATTATGTCCTCTAAAAGCTCAACTTGTGTCCTAGACCCCATTCCAAGCAGACTCCTCAAAGACATTCTTCCCCTAATTATAGACTCTATTCTTAATATAATAAATACTTCACTCGAAAGTGGCTATGTTCCACAGTCCTTCAAACATGCAGTCATTAAACCTCTTCTGAAAAAGCCTAATCTAGATCCCGACCTATTGGTAAACTACAGACCTATTTCAAATCTTCCCTTCGCCTCTAAAATCCTTGAAAAAGTTGTAGTAAAACAGCTTTGTCGCCACCTGCAGGACAATAACTTATTTGAAGTTTTCCAGTCAGGGTTCAGAGCCCACCACAGCACTGAAACTGCACTAGTTAAAGTCACAAATGATTTGTTATTAGCCGCTGACGATGGACTGGTCTCAATCCTGGTTCTGTTGGACCTCAGCGCAGCGTTTGACACCATCGACCACAACATTCTACTGCAGAGGTTAGAATGTGATGTAGGTGTTGGAGGAACAGCCCTCAGCTGGTTTAAATCCTATCTATCTGATAGGTTCCAATTTGTTAATGTAAACCAGAGCTCCTCACCAAGCTCTAAAGTAATTTACGGTGTGCCACAGGGTTCGGTACTCGGTCCAATTCTGTTTACTCTTTATATGCTGCCATTAGGCAACATTATCAGAAAGCATGGCATTAACTTCCACTGCTATGCAGACGACACTCAGCTATATTTATCAATGAAACCTGATCAGAGCGATCAAGTAGACAGACTTAGTACTTGTGTGAAGGAGATAAAAACCTGGATGACACTAAACTACCTGCTTCTTAACCCTGAAAAAACCGAGGTCATTGTGCTTGGCCCTAAGCATCTACGAGACGCTCTATCTGAGCAGATAGTCACACTGGACAATGTCAGTGTAGCCTCCAGTTCTACTGTAAGAAACCTTGGAGTCTTATTTGACCAGGAGCTCTCATTTAAAGCTCATATAAATCAAGCTTGTAAAACAGCCTATTTCCATTTGCGCAACATCGCCAAAATCAGAAGAATCCTGCCTAAAAGTGATGCCGAAAAACTTATCCATGCATTTGTAACGACTAGATTAGACTACTGTAACTCCCTGCTTGCAGCGTGTCCTAAAAGCTCCATAAAAAGCTTTCAACTGGTTCAAAATGCAGCAGCAAGATTACTAACAGGAACAAAAAGAAGAGAGCACATTACGCCGGTGCTGAAGTCTCTTCACTGGCTCCCCGTCGAGTCCAGAATCAAATTCAAAATTCTACTCTTGACCTACAAAGCCATAAATGACATGGCCCCATCCTACCTCAAAGATGCTATAGAACCATATCATCCAAACAGAGCTCTTCGCTCTCAGAATGCTGGCCTTCTGGTGGTGCCAAGAGTCTCTAAAAGTACTGTAGGAGGTAGAGCGTTTAGCTACCAAGCTCCTGTGTTATGGAATCAGCTCCCGACCCATGTTAAATATGCTGACACAGTCTCTTCATTTAAGTCCAGGCTTAAAACGTTCCTCTTCGAAATCGCTTATGGTCAGAGTAGTTAGGAACAGAAAGATAAACCCACAGCTTCAGCTACGCTGCCCTAGGAGTAACTGTGCTGGGGGAAGTATGACAGCTTGAGCACTATCCTCTTCTTCTTCTGACTACTTATGCTATCAAAATATTTATTTTTTGATTCCACTTGCAAACTGTTCACTGCCTTCTTTTCTTTCTCTCACTCCTGAGGACCTGTGGACCCAGATGCCCCTCCCCTGGTGAAGTGGTCCCTGCCCTGTGTGGACGGTCCCTCATCTGCCTGAAGAGTGGCTCCAGTTCGCCTCAGTCGGTCCCTCTTCTGCCTGAAGAGTGGGTCCAGCTCGCCTCCGACGGTCCCTCATCTGCCTGAAGAGTGGGTCCAGCTCGCCTCCGACGGTCCCTCTTCTGCCTGAAGAGTGGGTCCAGCTCGACTCAGACGGTCCCTCTTCTGCCTGAAGAGTGGGTCCAGCTCGACTCAGACGGTCCCTCTTCTGCCTGAAGAGTGGGTCCAGCTCGACTCAGACGGTCCCTCATCTGCCTGAAGAGTGGGTCCAGCTCGACTCAGACGGTCCCTCTTCTGCCTGAAGAGTGGGTCCAGCTCCAGTCTCCTCGTGTCCGTCTGTCCGTCTGTGAGAGTCGGATCTCTCCTTCACTGGAACTCCTCCAGGTTTCTACGCTTTTTTCCCAAAGAGGTTTTTTTTGTAGTTTTTCCTGGCCGAGAAGGAGAGTCTAAGGACAGAGGACCCTGGGACATCATCCCTCGCCACCACAGACATTGTCTGACTTCATCGCCACCACAGACATTGTCTGACTCCATCGCCACCACAGACATTGTTGATTCATTTCTCCCTGTGGCCCTCAGAGGCAACTGTTGTTGTGATTTTGGGCCTTACAAAAATAAATTGATTTGATTTGATTTGATTTGATAGACAACGAAGCAAGTTATTCACCCTTTTGCATTTACCACTGACCTCATCAATGTGCCGACGCCAACTAAGCCTCTCGTCAAAGGTGACCCCCAAGAACCTCACCTCCCTGACCTGTTCGAGCACCTGCCCATGCAGTCGAAGGGAGACGTCCCTATGCCCATTGAAGAAACAGATCACTTGAGACTTCCGTACGGACAGTTTAAACCACCACTTCAGGGTCCACTGCTCCACCTGCTGTATTGCCCTTTGCAGTTTCGCCTCGTAAAACCGGAGATTCCTCCCTCTCACCCATAGAGCGCCATCGTCAGCATAAAGGCTCCTCCCAACAGACCCATCCACGTCGTCAAAGATGTCCTTAATCATAACATTGAACAAGATAGGGCTACACACACTCCCCTGCGGGATCCCATTCTCCACCCCATAGACCCCAGAGTAAGCAGCGCCCACTCTGGTTTGGATACGCCGGCCAGACAGAAAGCTCCGGACCCAGTTAAACAGTTTTCCCTTCACACCACACTTCCGCAGCTTAATGAGGAGCCCATCCTTCCAAACCATATCGTACGCCTTCTCCACATCAAAGAGCACCGTAATAACCTTTTCTTTCTGAGCCCTGGCCAGCTGGATATCAGATTCCAAACACAACTACGGAAACCACTCTGGTGCGCGGGAAGCAAACCCTGACTCTCCAAGAAGTAATCCAACCGCTCGGTAACCATGCGCTCCATCGTTTTCCCGAGCTGCGACGTCAAGGCAATCGGCCTATAACTTGAAGGGTCAGACGCTGGCCTACCCGGCTTCAGAACCGGCACCACCGTAGACTGTTTCCACGCAGATGGAACACAACCTGAATCCCAAACACGGTTGAAAAGACCGTTGTTGTTGTTGTTGTTGTTTTATGGCGGTTGGCATCCAAGTGTTGCATTACCGCCAGACTTTATTCCTCAGACTTTGTCGTAGTCCTCAGACTCTGTCGTAGTCCGTAAAAGTACTCCTTCCATTGCTTTGGTGTTACAAAGCCCATGAGGTCATGATATGTCTTTGTGACTAGAATAGTTGTTGTTGTTTCAGAGACCGACCGGCTTTATTCCAGGGAGACTCTTCTTCACCTTCCTCTCCTTCTTTGACGTTCGGTGCTTCCACCGTACAGCTTTATTCTTCAGGCTTCATTCTATAGGCTTTAATATATCCACTGATGTCGCTGCTTGGTAGCCGTGCGTCTACGAGACTGGACGAGGACAGGAGACCACCCCCACCCCCATCTCGTCACTCTGATCACTCTGACTCCCCAAAAGCAGACCCCCATCACTCCGACTCCCATTTAGCGCCTTTAGCCTGTTTTCTATATCTGCCCAATCAAGCTCCTTTGTTCCAAGGAATCTCCCTGCAGCTTTAGCAATGATCCTGATCCTTTCAGTTCTGCTTTGAGTCTGAGCAGCACAGTTTACAACATCCACCATAAAGAGTACAAAATCCTCTCTATCCACAACCAGGGTATTCTCATTAATTCTGGAACCTGCACACTTGGGACCTCCACTCTTGAAACCTTCACACTTCTTGGGAGCCATGCTGGCCTTTCTCATTTCGCCCTGGCTGGGAGCAGCGCTGGCTCCTGTTGTGTCAGAGACCAACCGGCTTTATTCCAGGGAGACTCTTCTTCACCTTCCTCGCCCTCTTTGACGTTCGGTGCTTTGGAAGTACAAAGCCCATGAGATCATGGGACGTCTTTGTTGTTTTACAAAGCCCATGAGGTCATGGGACGTCTTTGTCGTTTTATCCTTTAGAAGTCCTTCTTCCATCACTTTGGCGTTTCTAGGCCCATGAAGTCCAAGCGCGTTAGAACATCCTCTTGCTCCTCATCCTCGGCTCAGTCTCCAACACCCCCCACCTCTATAAACGTTTACCCAGCCCTGTGCTACATAAGTAAGCAACCACAGCCTGACACAAACCCTGTGACTGGATCGCCAGAACGTTCCGCAGATTGAACTCCCGCCCATTATTCCGAAACCACAAGGCCAACCCGGCCCTTTCCCTATCATAAGCCTCACAGCAAATCAGCACATGCTCGACAGTCTCTGGCACCCGACAGTGACCACACAGACCGGTCGGATGTTTGCCTATCCTACTCAGTGACCAATTGAGTCCAGTATGGCCAATCCTCATGCGGGCGAAGGCCCTTTCCTCCCACGCGTTCCTGCCCATAGACCCGCAAGGACCCACACTACCCTGTATGTGATAGAGATGCCGTCCAGTAACACAGTGGCTCCAAAATTCCTGCCAAAGGCCGACCACATGACTCTTGATAACAGGCTTGATTTCACATTTGCTTAACTCAACCGCCACATCAATTGATGGCCGCCGAAGGGAACGTTTAGCCAGTGCATCAGCCATTTCGTTACCATCCACCCCCACATGCGCAGGGACCCAAATGAAGGAAACCCTCACATCCTTCCTGGACAGGGAGAGCATCAGACAGAAGATGCCATTCAACACATCCTGTCTGCAATCCGATTTCCCAGATTTAATGCTTTGCAATGCAGAAAGGCTGTCAGAGGCCACCACAATGCCGCAACACTGCAAAGCAGATTCCGCCCATTCCAACGCCAACCGTATCGCTATAAGTTCCGACGTGAAAACAGAAAGGCGATCTGTCAACCTCTTCTTGACCGCTAGCCCCAGGTCAGGCACAAAATAAGCGGCGCCAGTACGCCCACTCTCAGGATCCCTAGACCCGTCGGTATAAATAAACACATCACCTGAGTGCTTATCGATGAGCGCTTGAACGGCAAACTGCGGTGCCCTCCCAGCGACTCCTCTAAGCTTGCCATGCAAGCTAACATCAACAGGAGCCGGGACAAACTTCCACGGAGCTATAGCAGACAAAGCCACCGACGGGCTCACACGCAGATCACCAACCCCCGCAAGCCGCGCCTTCGCATTTCCTACCTGGCTGAAAATCATACCGCCAGCCTCACTCTGCCCCCCATCAACCCTGAGAAAGTCCCTCACCGGGTGAGAGCTCGTATGACCTTGCACATTCACCCAGTAAGCCAACAGAAGTTCTAGCCTCCGGAGCCGTAACGGCAATTCCCCCAACTCAACCTGCAGCGCCGAGACAGGGGAGGTCCTAAAAGCCCTACAGCAGATGCGCAAGGCCTGGGCTTGCTCCACATCAAGCTTCTTTAAGTTAGTCTCAGCCGCAGACATGTAGGCTATACAGCCATAATCAATAGCCGCCCTCATGACGGCCCGATAAATACCCAGGAGCGACCTTCTGCTGGCCCCCCAGTCCTGGCCGGATAGACAACGAAGCAAGTTATTCACCCTTTTGCATTTACCACTGACCTCATCAATGTGCCGACGCCAACTAAGCCTCTCGTCAAAGGTGACCCCCAAGAACCTCACCTCCCTGACCTGTTCGAGCACCTGCCCATGCAGTCGAAGGGAGACGTCCCTATGTCCATTGAAGAAACAGATCACTTGAGACTTCCGTACGGACAGTTTAAACCCCCACTTCAGGGTCCACTGCTCCACCTGCTGTATTGCCCTTTGCAGTTTCGCCTCGTAAAACCGGAGATTCCTCCCTCTCACCCATAGAGCGCCATCGTCAGCATAAAGGCTCCTCCCAACAGACCCATCCACGTCGTCAAAGATGTCCTTAATCATAACATTGAACAAGATAGGGCTACACACACTCCCCTGCGGGATCCCATTCTCCACCCCATAGACCCCAGAGTAAGCAGCGCCCACTCTGGTTTGGATACGCCGGCCAGACAGAAAGCTCCGGACCCAGTTAAACAGTTTACCCTTCACACCACACTTCCGCAGCTTAATGAGGAGCCCATCTCTGAAACAACAACAACTATTCTAGTCACAAAGACATATCATGACCTCATGGGCTTTGTAACACCAAAGCAATGGAAGGAGTACTTTTACGGACTACGACAGAGTCTGAGGACAAAGCACTGGAAGTCAAGGCACTGGAAGAAGAACTTTTAGGACTACGACAAAGTCTAAGGAATAAAGTCTGGCGGTAATGCAACACTCGGATGTCAACCGCCATAAAACAACCACAACAACACTTGGATACCAGCCAAGTCAAGGCACTGGAAGAAGAACTTTTAGGACTACGACAAAGTCTAAGGAATAAAGTCTGGCGGTAATGCAACACTCGGATGTCAACCGCCATAAAACAACAACAACAACAACAACAACAACCACAACAACAACAACATCCGGGTTAGCACAAGCTAACGTTTTTTTCAGTTCCTTTTTATCACAAAAGACGACAAAGTTATTATAATAATTGCAACGCGCGCAGAAAAGAGCGCATATTTTTCCGCACATTTTAGTGGAATTGAAATGATCATAACTTCGGTTTTATTCGGTGGATTTACACAAAACAATTACTCAGACGTAGCGTCAGGTCTCCGCTTCCGCATGACGTCGACGGCAGCCGTCTACGTCACTCAGTTTTCATGCTCCTAAAGCCGACCACGTTTCAAAACGCACCGGTGCGGGCGTCGACCCCGAAGGGTTAATCAATACAAATCTGCCAACTTTATCTTTTTCTTCAAAAGTGTAAAGAAAGGATTGAGACCAATACTGCAACCCCCCTTTTATGCTTACCTTAGTATGAAGAATATCGTACTTAATGCCGCTACTTTTTTTCCCCACGCATTGAACCCTGCCGTCATTACAACGGTGCATCTAATTTATAGATTTTATTGGCTAACAGCCACCGGGGGGCAATCTAGCAGGAAGTGCAAGCGTTTGACAAACTGTAGAAGAAGACGTCAGGGGACACATTGTGTTTTCTATATCTTAAGCTTAAAAAACACTGAGTGTTTTATCACAATCAGACTCATATTCACAGAGAAATTAGTCTAATGAGGAAGTGAATCTAGACACGGACCGTGCACATGCGATATACGATTTAGACTTTCTTGGCCAGACCTGACTCACTTTTCAAAATACAACCCGTGCATCACTACCATGGTGAAATTCTCAGGTCGAAATTGTAACTGCTCCTGAGATTTTCGTTTGCTCCAATTAAGCCACGCTCCGACTGATATTTAATTAGCATTTATTTGTCAGTGACAACGCCAACAAATCACAGTAAAAATAAAAAACACACATATATACATTCATCAAAAATGAAAACAACAAAAAGCAAAATATACAACAAATTAACACGTGCGCCTTCTGACCAAAACATTCAGGAGTGGTTAGTCTGTACTCTCTGCATTGTCATTGATTTTAGCAAGAAATATTTTCCATGTTCATTACATGTGGTCCCTTTTCCTTTTTACCTACAATCAGAAGCAGGTGCGCACGTGCTCACGTCACTCTGTGTTACAAGCAGGTGAAACACTTCCCTACAAAGCCACCAGGTCAGCGGAGGTCAACAAAGAACCAAGAGGTCAGCGGTAGACCACAGGTTAACCATTCCTTTCTGCAACAGCTGCACTGCCACCAAAATTACAAAAGATTTATATTCACCCACAAAATAAAAAAATAAATCCACTTCTGAACTGTTGACCATATTCATATTAAACATTTTACTCATTCTGTACTAGTACCACTAGTTTTCTGAACTGGTCGCTCAAGAAAAAACACTTGCTTTAAGCGTTCACCTTTCTTTCCTAAATCTCTCTGTCCCATTTGGATCTCAACCCAAACCATCATCATCAAGTTTCCATTCATTTCTGGGAATGTTGTTTTCTTTGACAATTCACTATTATCTCCTACTTGTGCATGCCACTGTTGTCTTAAGCTCATGCTACTTAAAAACTCTTTATGCCATCGGTGCCAGAACTGTTCCTTCACATACTGTACTCTGCGCCATCTCTTTCTGGCGTATAAATCTTCTTTGACAAATCTACCTGGCGGTGGACGATGTACTGCTTCTTTCATTGTGAGTAAATGGTTAGGCTTCATCGGCTCGGCTCCCTTTGGCTCATTGATTCATCAAGTCTTTCTGTGGCATGTGCCAGAACAGAACTCATAACACTCCTAACAGTTCTTATTTGGCGTTCCCACCCCTCTAACTAGCATCGGGAACATTCATTTGGAAGTCACATTGGTTTTTAGCTCAATATGTAAGTGTAGTGGCACGCACATCCGCGGGCTGGCCAATCACGTTGACGCAAAGCTAATTTAGGGAAGTCTCCTCACCTAGTCTCTCTCTTGGCTTTCACCTCTGACGTTGGCACACAAGTGGGAACTTCGAAAGAAGAGCTGCCAGTTCAGAAACATGTTAAAACGGTTTCAAACACCGCAAGTTGCTGCCCAAACGCTGCCTAATGCCCAGCAACATACGTTGCACTATTTGCGCGTAGGTGAGTACTGCGGGTCCTCGCCTGTCCATTCATACTTTGCCATGAGAGTTAAACATGCGTTGTCGTAGATCACTGGCATCCACGCGCAGTGACGTGCATTCACTCTTGTCACTCTTGGGGAAAAAAACTTAAAAAAATATATATATAAAAAATATTAATATTTTGTCATCTGGTATGTATTATAAACCCCCTTTCTGTTTTAATCCAATATCGAACAATATTTTTTCAAATAAGAATGTCAAAATGTTCAGATACAGGGAGGCACGGGGGAGAAGGCAGCACCTGCTCAGCCTCTGGAGCACACACACACTCCTCACAAACTGAGCTGGTGCAATGCAAATGATGTGTCGGTCTCTACCTCTATTTATAACAAATAACACCCTGACGATGTGTTCAGTGCTTCCATATCTCGATAATGTATGAAATGTATTTCTGAATCGTGTTTTAGGCTCACAGATTCATTATAAAACCAGAGTAAAAGTTCACTCTGTGAGGCATCAGTACATGTGCCTCATGAAAGAGGGCGCTCCTGAGCCTGGCCGTGTGTGGACGGGTGCGCTATCTTCCTCATTATTATTTTGTATGTAGAAATATGGACGATTACGTTTCCAAATTAATATGTTTCGCAAATCTGGATTTTCAATCAAAGCAAGAGGTAATAACTAAAGGAAAACCCAGACCGGAGTTGAATGGGTTTCTGTCTGAGTGATATACTGTACCTAAAAACGCTAACCGTATTAACATTACAAATAGCCTAGTGGTTGGTGACATGGCCTGGAGTTCATGAGATCCCGGGATAGATTCCCGCTTGACCTGAACATTTTTTCGTGTTCAAATTTGTTAAACTTATATATTGCTCAGTTTAACATTTTTGATAACATCAGTGATCAGATTAAAGTCAGGTTTGATCATTTTGGTGAGCTAGCTTTCCTTGGTTTAAACTTTAGTGGATTGCACAACATTTGTAAATCTGACTCTGAAAGAGGTGTCCCTCACTAGCGCTGAACCTCACTGCACATCTAGCCTACGCTGTTTTTCACCTCTAGCTTCAGGTATGTTTCTGTGCCGGCTTAAACCCATAGTGAATATGTTAATTCATTCCAAATTTATTGTGTGCTACAGGATCGGCTCAAGCCTCCCCTTCGCATTCCCCTTTTTGCCTCCTGGGCACTTACAAAGGGCAAAAACAGTCTAGTCTGGTATAAGTGAAAGGAGGTGAGGGATCTACTCTTGCCTGCTGGCAACTCAGCCATACTGCTGACCCTCGCACCCTTTTACATATCACACAACTCTGAATGTGCTTGGCCACTACTTGCTGGCACCCACAATACAAAAACCATTGGCTCTGAGTGCATTTAGCGTTTGACCTCTGCCCTGATGTTGTATTTTCTTGTGGCAATAATCAAAAATCAGCTGAGTGATAATACCTTCTTTAAAGAGAATAACTGGGTGCTTAAGGACAACTGATGCAGTGGATTTTCTTAACCTGCCCCCTATCCTAAGTAACTTATCATCAAGAATAGGATCAAGTTGGTATAACTTATGTGTTTTGGGCAATTTGGCTGTGTTCTCACGCAACAGTTCTAACTCTTGTCCAAAGGCTTCCCTCTGCGCTGGCTTTATAAGAGGCTGCTCCTCCACACAAACAGGCGCTGTTTGAGTCTTTTTTATCTTTGCCACAACATTAAGGGCTGTATTCCAATCAGAGAATCTAAAGAACCTCTCAAGAAAACTGTCTCTCTCCAGCGTGTCTTTAGAACTTTCACTTCTGGGTCTCCAATTAAAAGTTCTGGAAAATGGGGTTTAGTAACAAGCTCTCGCTCCCAAAGAAATCTAGGTCCAGTGAGCCACTTTGAATCTATAAACTGGATTTTGGCACTTCGTTTGAAGTGGCGTGCTTAATTTTGTATGTATCCGAACACCACTTGGGAATCCGTCCAGAAAAACTCCTCATCTATCTCTAGCTCTAGCTCTGCTCTGAGGAAGTTGCTTACTCCTGCAGAGACCGCAGCCACAGTGAGTTCCAGACGTGGTATAGTGACTACTCTTGTGGGGGCTACTCTGGACTTTTCCATGATAAGTGCGCAGTGTACTTTGTCTTTTGCTACAACTCTTATATATGAACACTGCCCATAACCACTGCCGCTTAGCATCTGAGGAATGATGCAGCTCTATTTTCTGCATTTCGCTAGCATTTTCAGGAACAAACCATTTTGATATTTGAATCGCTGGACGATTTTCCAGATGTCAGATCCAACATAGGTTCCAATGCAGGTGGAAAAGGTTCGTCCCGTACAACCACGGATCTATTATTATCTGGATAGGGTACGTCCCCTCTGCCTCTGGCTCCAAATTGAGTAGTGGCCACTTCGCAGAATGCAGCCTTTTGGTCGGACTATTTCAAGAGTTCGGGCTTTAAAATTAAGATAAGATGAGATAAGATATGCCTTTATTTGTCCACCCATGGGGAAATTTCGGTTTTGCAACGCAAGTAGATACAGAAGAGAAGAACAGATAACTTATAGGAAGTTTTAAAAAACACTCTCAATAGAAAAACTCTTATAAACAAATATCCTATAGACAGAACCTCTCATATTCTAAATAAGGAATAGAGGGGAAAAAATTAAATAAAAATAGCTAGCATTAGACAAAATAATACTAATAATAGTGGTAAAGTGAACACTCTAATTTACATCAGTTATATGCACATGAATATGACATTACTGCGTATGAGTATGACAGTAATTGCACGTGAATATGACGGTGTTGCACATGATTATGTCAGTTTTGCACATGGGTATGACAGTATACACGTGTTTGTTGTAAAGTCTGACAGCAGCAGGAAGGAAAGACCTGCGAAACCTCTCCTTCACACAGCGAGGGTGGATCAGTCTCTCACTGAAGCTGCTCTCCAGAGTGGACAGAGTGTCCTGCAGGGGGCGACATTCATGGTCCAGCATAGACGTGAGTTTAGCCAGGACTCTTCTGCACCGAGTCCAGAGTACAGCCCAGGATGGAGCTGGACTTCTTGATGACCTTGTCCAGCTTTTTCCTCTCCCTCTCTGTGATGCTGCTACTCCAGCAGACCACACCGTACAGGAGGGCTGATGCCACCACAGAGTCGTAGAAGGTCTTCAGGAGTGGCCCTGTCACTCCAAAAAACCTGAGTCTCCTCAGGAGGTAGAGCCGACTCTGGCTTTTTCTGTACAGTGCGTCTGTGTTATGAGTCCAGTCCAGTTTGTGGTTCAGATGAACACCCAGGTACTTGTATGAGTCCACTCTCTCAATGTCCCGTCCCTGGATGTTCACTGGTGAGGGGGCAGTGGGGTGGCGTCTGCGGAAATCCACCACCATCTCCTTGGTCTTCCCCGCGTTGATGAGGAGGTGGTTCAGCTGACACCAGTCCACAAAGTCCTGCTCCAGTTCTCTGTACTCCGCATCATCGTCGTCCGTGATGAGTCCGATGATGGCAGAGTCATCAGAGAACTTCTGCAGGACACAGCTGTCCGTGTCATGTCTGAAGTCTGCAGTGTAAAGGGTGAAGAGAAAGGGCGAAAGGGAGAACATTACAGAAAATGCTAAATTATTTTTAGTAATTTTTAACTCATTATTTCTTCCTACAAAATGTTATAAGAGACAAAAGGTTAAGTTCAACACAGACCAAGGACAACTAGAGAAAGAATGGGGAAATAAAGTGATGTTTTTATTATGTGCAATCAAAAAGAAATGGGCAATATCTTACATGTAGAAATGTAAACGTATTTAAAAGTGACAGTCGTGTACTCACAGGGGCAAATGAGACTACATTTGAGGTTTTATTACCAATTTAATAATGAAGCACACGCTTGTTTTCTATATGAATGTCATGGATTTACTTCCATGGAATATGTAGAGATTTAGAAAACTAACTTCTAAGGTTTAAACTAATGCATAAGTAAACAACTTTTGGTACTAGTTTTAAAAATGACTGTGAAAAGAGAAACTCTTGTGTTACAGAGCAAAGTGTAAAAAATGTAAACAGCTTTTCTCTGTTAAATGTACATAATATATCGATGTTCTAATGATTATCATTCTCATCTTCTGCAGAGTGAAACAGCCGTCCAGAGCAGAGCTGACCGTCCTGACCAGTGAGTTTGGTCTCTGTCTGTGCTGCCCAGAGCAGAGCTGACCGCCCTGACCTGTGAGTTTGGTCTCTGTGCTGCTCAGAGCCCTACAGGTCACTACAGGTCACTGCAGACACAGAGTCATCTCAAGTAAACACCTGACGACTCCAAAGCAAAAGGTATTTTAATAATAACTTGTGCCTCGACTAAAAGTAAACCGTGTGTAGACCAAAATAATTATAATAATTGTTCTACAAAAGAGCCACTGCTGTGTCACATGTGTCTGTAAAACAGGTTTCCAGCAGCTTCAGTACAAACATTTGAAGTGTATGTTATATGACTTGTATAATCTAAAACATTTGAAGTGTATGTTATATGACTTGTATAATCTAATGCTGTGACATGTTCTGTTTGTCTCTTAGTCAAACGATGGAGCCGAACGGTGCAGTTTCCTGAAGTTGTCCTTTTCACCAGAAGACATGGAATAAAGTCTTGTTAAATACTGATATATTCAGTATTCAGTATGTTCTATTTGATTCATATATGTTGTTTTATCATTGTTCATTGTTTTATGTTGCACCGAATCACCAAAGCAAGATCCTGTGTTTGTGTTCATTGACAATGGCAATAAACATTTTCTGATTCAGATTCTAATAATTATGATGATAATAATAAACAGCACACAGACTTGAAAACTCCTCTTAATAAGGGAGTCCCACATTGTAGCTTTACAACTCAACTCAAACTGTGGCTAAAATCAAGCCAGACATGTGATCATCTCCTTGTGTTGTATTCATCTTTTGTATGTTGTATTGTTTTGTTATTAGGACTGCAGGTCAAATTACATTTGTAGCTATAATCAGATTTACATTTAGTCAACAGGTTAATTCATGTTCATTATTCTTATTAAATACATTAATAAACAAATGTGTTTTGTATTTATTAAAGATTGACATGATACAAAAACGACACACAAGGAAACTGAATATACTTAAATATTGCTTAACTCCATTAAGTCAATGATTATGTTTGATATTCTCATTTGATTAAAAAAAATCTGAATATTGAAAAAAATATATTATGTAAATTAATAACTGAAAAGTTAATAACAAAATAAATACCCAAACCAAAAACAATACAGATTATGAGGACGACGTTATTACACCTCTAAATGAGCAAATGTAATTTGTTGACTTTTTATCTTAACACTTCTTTATAATTCTCTTAAATATCAGACCTTTACAACATGATACATGTACATTTATAGATGGATATAACAATTCATCATTATACATTACGTAAATAGACTATTTCAAGCCGAAATATTCCAAAAGTCGGCGCTGACTGTTCTCAGTCTTTCTGCTGTCAGCGTGCTCGCACCCGACGCCAAAGCCTCATGGCGATGTCGTCACAACGGTGGGAGGCGCTAAGCCAGTATTCAGGAAGTAATGCGGAAGTAAAACACTTTTTTGGCAACATGCGCCAATGAGCACGCTCCATTGGCTTCTATGGGCGGCCATCTTGCCTTCTGGGGGCTTGCGTACAACACCATATTTACACATTTCCTGAAGCGCTTGTTTTCCAGTTACATTTACATTTTTCTGTTAAAAGCAGCCACTGACTTGTGCTTGACTGACCAGTTGTTTTGCCTTTTGGAGTGAATCAACACTAATCAGCCCATCATCCACGTAAAAGATTTTTTGAATTAAGCTAGCTGGTGTTGGCGGAATCTACAAAGAACTCCAAAGAAAGTGTTGGTCAAGTCTGAACCAGGGAGGAGGTGGTCATTTAAAGAGGCATCTTCACTTTTAGTAGTGCAGTCAAACACAACTGGTTTTCTTGGATGGTACACCCCGGGGTGAGGTATATACCATGTGTTACCATCCGTGGATGTGCCGTCTGCTTCTTCTGCATCACCATCCTAAAAAAGACTCACATAGTCCTCTTTGTACTTTGTTTCAAATGTTTCAGACATATTGTTGCAAGATGCTTATTATTATTTGGAAGATGGGGACACTCCATTTCCAAATGACCTTCAACATTATAGTGCACATTTTCATTCAAGAACTGCAAGAACTGAATGTCCTCTTGAGATAAGTTTCCTTCTTTTGGGTTTGTGTCCATAAAATCCATTTCCAACACCTTTATGACAGAAGAGGGCGTGATTGATGGCAACTCTTTCACAGTTATACGATGGCACGCTCCTGTTACGTCAATTGTATTCGTCCAAGACTTAATAGACCCCACTATACTCCACTGCATAGGGGTCATAGTCAGTGCCTGATATTACCTTTGTAGGTTTTAGAGCTCTCGCACAATCATAACCAATCAGAAGTGCAGCAGGACAGTCTAAAATATTTGGCATTTATTTTTCAATACTGTGAAGGTGAGGCCAATTTTTTGCTGAGTCACAAGTTGGAATACTGTTTAATTCAGGGGGGATGTATTCACAAGTGTATGTGCACGGAAGCTCTATGTACTCTTGTGAGTAGTACCCTCTTACCCTTAGTCCTTTCACCCTGTTCAACTAGGCACAATCAAACATTTGTCTGTCATTGTTGTCAGTTTCAACTTTAGAGGTTCAGTTACTGCTTTAATCTTGTCAAATATCTTGGACTATGAACGTATTGCTGCTTTGTGTGTCTAGCGTAAACTAAGGTTTTCTGTGCATTACCTTCAATACAAGACAGCCACACAGGAACGATCATTGAAGTACGATCACTATTGTCTATTCTCACATTGTTTGACACGGCAGATACGTTTTCTTCTGGTGGCGTCGTTTCAGCTTTCATTTCAGGTTTATCTACTGGTGGACAATCTTCATGAAGTGGAGTAGGATGGCTTTAACTGCAAATATTATAGTTAGCTCGTTGACAACAGTTTTTGGAAATGTGTCCAATTCTGTTTTGTTTCCTCTTCAGCGTACACGTTATATTCTGCTTCTATTGCCTCAAGATCCAAGATCTCATTGATTTTCCAACATCTTTCTTGTTGAGCCACGATCTCTCTTGGTTTGGGCAGCAATTTCCATTTCTCTCTTGATTTCAGCACTTTTTGATGCCAAGTGTGCAGCAGCTTCTGCCCTTTTTGCAGTTGCATGAGTCCTTTCAGCTCTTGATATTGTTGTAAAATGACTTGTGACTTTGTAGTAACTTGTTGAATGATTCTTTTGCAGCTTCCGTGTCAAGCTCATATCTTAACAAAATAAAATTACAGTTTGACAAAGTTTACTGAAACCAATTTACACATTACTCTTCTTTGCTTTACGAAGCATGGTTGCGCAGACAGCGAAAGGCACCGTCGCTCTTCAACAACGCTCACAAAGCAGCAATAGTTTCAAGATGCGATAGCCACGTTTTTCCCTGTAACTGCTCCAAAAGTTTTCGTTTGGATCAGATTAAGTCCAAAAGTACTTTCTTAAATGTGTTATTATAATTATTTTCAGGGGCTGTTCCTCTGTCTTTTTTGTATCATTACCCAACATCTGAGTCTGGAGGAGACAGGGTGTAGTTATTATGTTTTGTTTTTCCCATAGCTCCATTTTTGGATGTGATTAGCGCTCCAAGTAGGTTACGCTGGCACCCTCAGCTGTTTGTCTACAGGAGGAAACTGGAGCAGACAGGGGAATTTGGTGAAGGGCAGAGATAGGTCAACAGTTTGATAGCCGCCATGAACATATTATGAGCACAGGTTTGTAGCAGTGCGTGGAGAAACATTATGATCAAGATTTTTTATTTATAGTTAACACAGAGTGAATAATGGGGTGAGGTATGTTCACATGATTGGATGTGTTCTATTTAAGAAATTAATTCTATAAATAATATTATTAAAATAAATAGTTTTTCCTTCTCATTAACCTACTCAAAGTTGTATTTAGAATCAAGATGCCATTGCTCCAATGAGTTTTAATCATCAACAGGATTTTCATGTTGGATGCATCCTGGACACTGGGTGTGTGTGTGTGTGTGTGTGTGTGTGTGTATGTGTGTGTATATATATGTATTTATGCTATGCGGAATAAAGCATAATACTATATGTATGTTTTAATCATATACTGTGGAACATTAAAATGCTGAACATTTAAAATCAAATGTAATCACCCACGTTATATTTGCAGATAGTAACACTTTGAATAGGTATTTGCAATTTAAACACTGCAACATTTCAAACATGCTCTGCTTACCCTGGGAAAAAAGAAAGAAAACCTCCTGGAGCAGGATTTCAGCTCATTAATTTCAAAAGTTGTCTGGAGTAGAATTAAATATGGAACATAAAATATTCATTGGTACAAATGTTGGAGGGATGTGTAAAAACAGCAGAGAGGGACCAATTAGACAGCATGCCTGAAGAAACTGTCTCTGCTCAGATACATGTCAGGGCGAAGACTGGATTAGTGCTTTGTGGATGGACTTATAAAATTGGACGTCTCCTAGTTGCAGTAATAACTCAAATATCACACACCAACAGTAAAGGAAACAGCTGGAACTGTTAAAATTATATATTTATTGTATATGTAGCAGGTCAGTGTGTGGTGCTGCGTTTAGGTGAGGGGATGCCCTGTAAACGGAGGGTCTTGTGCATGACCTCTCACCTCTGACATCATATACAGTTGCGGTGTCCTTGGGCAAAACACTTTATCTTGACTATAGGTAAATAAATAATTTGCAAAGATTGTCAGCCATAGGGCAGCTGTGGCTATGGTTGTTTCATAGTGTGAAGAGTGAATGAATTATATAATATCCTACAGTGGACTTTATATTTTAATTTAAAACTGAAAACTAAAACTGGTGAGATGTTTTGTACAGTCATACTTGCCATACTTCCTTTTTCATTCTTACTAAATGGCCTGCTTCCTCATTGGCCGATTGTGATTCACTTTTATCATGTGTCCACACTCACTTTCATAAGCATTTTACAAACTCGGCATCTGCAGGATTTACGACAGTTTTATTGCTCAAGTCCGATGCAGAAAGGTCAACAGCCCGAGTCCGACAGAGCAGTATGTCATTTACAGCCAGTGTTTTATGGCCACTTTAATTGCTCTTCGCTCAATAAAAATCTGTGGAGAACATTGTTGAGGTCACCGTGTCGCTAAATCCAATGCCAATCAATCTCTAAGTGTTTCATTTATTCACTGGGACAACTCAGATGACAACTGAAATTGTTGTGATAAATAAAATCCCAATTCATGCACCTTCCACAATATCACGACATAGTGAGAAGTGGCTTAACTTAAATGGCACAATTTATGCAAGCACAGCGTCAGGGCTTGTTTTTGCTCTATGAAAAACGTGTCCCAAGCAACTGGCTGTGTCTTGAGTTTGAATCCGGCCTTGATAGTTTGCTGCTATGTCCTTCCCCAGTCTCATCCACATCTCATGCTGTCCGGCCTAATGAAGCCTAAAAGTACAACTTTTGTATAGTTTTAAAAGCTACTTCATCTGTTCAACATTATTGTAATTTAGTAGCTTTTTGGGTATTTGTACTTTTTTGAGTAGATTTATAAATTTGTACTTGCAATTACGTATAATTGTATCGGTTTAATTGTAATTAGTGAGTACAGTTGTAGGATATGCAGATGACCTCCCCCTGTTGCCATAGTGACAGGAATGCGGGCTAGAGTGTTATCAGCTAACAGTCTGTGGGGAGTTTTATGGCCCTTTGCAGGAGCAGAAAACGTGAGCGAACGAACAGAGATACTTTGAACGTCGAAAATAACTTTTCCATCAAATGACTTCTGGATTAAAACGAACCCACGAGTGTCATTCTCTCTCCAAGAAAAAAAGGCTAAAATGCTAAAAAGACGTTTGCGGTTTTAGTAGACAATCATCAGATTGCAGAATTTTTCCACCAGATGACGTTACTGTACATAATGTTATTGTGTTTTACATGTCAATTTAACTGTTTTACAACTGGTTTTGTGGATAATTTTTCCTTTGTAACTATTGTGGCTCATTCTGAACAATGGCTGTATTACCTTATCAAGCTCGACCCCAGCGTGCATGCTGACTGCGCCAAAACCCTGCAAGGGTAAATCAGAAAGACAAAGAAAAGACAGTCAGTCCCATTCAGAGTTCCATCAGAGGTAGGTCCAAAAGACTGGATCTTGGGAGGTGAGGGCCACTGGCCTAGCTAGGCTAATCTAAGATAAGCTACAGGATATCCAAGAGACATGCCCGCTGAAGCTAACTGTGCCCGTTTTAAACGTGATCGATACTGCATCATGCAAAATCAAGCAAAGGACCTTTTTGCAACTTATTAAGTCCACAACAACCTTATCGGACCAGCCTCATCTGTGAATCAGCACGACAGCCTTTCATCTGGGGAACGCCTCAGAGCCAAGGAGAACGCAGATCACAGAGCCTGACCCAGTCCTTCTTCGGCCTGACACTGTCAGAGCCGAGCTCCGGAGCAGCCCTGCTCTGGCCAGCGTGTGGACTGTGGCAGCGTGACCCCTGAGTGAAGCCTGAAGCCACGGACGACACACAGGCCTTTGGACTCCACTGGCCCGTCTCCTCAGGGTCACAGCTTCTGGTTCCGTTCGTATAATGCATTTCACAGGCCAGCTGATAAAATCAACTAGATGGATCTAGAACAGGGGTGGGCAAGCTATGGCCCGCGGGCCACATGTGGCCAGTTTGTCTTTATAATCCGGCCCGCCAAATATGCCAAGTAATATTAGAAAAAATGTTTAAAAAAGATCATTATTCTTATAATTTGTTTTTTTTTTTTACCCTCAGGTGTCTGTCTGCACTTGTATCCTTAATAAATATGACATGAAATGAATTATATAATAGATGCAATACCTATATTTGACAGAAAAGTAATATTTAATTTGATATTTAATGTTTTAGATTTTTTTTTTTTTCACACCAATGATCGTGGGCCGGCCCTCCGCTACTTGCCTGGATTCGAATATGGCCCTCGGAGGAAAATAATTGCCCACCCCTGATCTAGAACAATCATGTATAGTGTTTTCCATCTGTTATCGACTCATTTGCATATTACATATTCATCTTTATCTGTTTAATTATTTGGTCATTAAATCTTCTTAACCCACATTTGGTAAAGTGTTCATTCATTTCGAGAAAATGGGTCAATGTCACGGTTACGTTCTCACAAACCTCCATATCAACGAGCAAATACATTTTTAATAAATTAATTCATTTAGATTTTGATTATAGAGTTGTTTCCGAATATACGGCTGGTGCCCCAGATATACTCTTAGAATATGATATCAAACATACCCACACTTATGCAGTGTGTCATGTTTGAAATCTTGAACAATTCTTTAATCGATATCAACCTTGAATGTTCCCCTCCTTCACAAGTGGGAGGACATTCATAACCTTGCAGTACTTGTACTAGTAAGAACATATGCTGGTGCAGCCCGTGCGAGTATGCATACGCAAAGTATATTACACCTACACTTTCTACACCTAGAAAACACCCCAAATATCACTGAATGGCCAGAGCCAAAAAAGTATGCATTGTGATTCTTAAAACTACTTATTCTTATTCTGATTCAAACTGTTTATTTGTGTATGAATGAGAGTGTGTTTATTCAATTCAATTCAATTTATTTTTGTAACGCCAAATCATAGTCAAGTAGTTACATGACAATAGTCATATAACTACTATAACTTGTGTATAATACAAAGCAGTTTGGTGTCTAAAAGATGTATAGATCCAGGACACTGGTTGCAGGTGCTGCTCGTATGTTTCTGGTGTAGACTGACATTACGTGTACCACTGTAGCTCCCGGTGTACATTTTGGGTTACATGATTGGGGAGCCAGACTGTACCATGGGAGGATTTATAATCAGTGTCTTGGCCAAGAACACAATTAAAACTTTTCTTAACGCAAGTTTTTACTAAATCTTTGTTTGCGACATCATCTTTGTGCCACAGCCAAAATATTTGAAAAGTTTAGTGCATCCACATCCTGCATGGTTGGCCATAACTGTGGTGTCACTCGAGGTCTTTGGTTGCAGTGTAACCATGTGTAAAGCATTGCTCAGTGGTGTTGAATGTGTAAACTAGGCTGGCCTCTGAGCCACCGAGTTGTAAACACATGTATTTTGAAGATGTCATTCGTAGGAATTGTCTTCGTTAAACAGAGAGCGAACAGAGCGGCAGACTGTTACCAAAATGTGTTTAATGGCTGTAAACCTTTTTTACTTTACATTGCCATTTTAGTATTACATTTCTTGTTACATAAGTGGATAGAGTATTATACTCAATTATGTATCGTTACTGTAACAACTACAAAGCTGTGATCTGAGTTGTGTTTAAAAAATGTATTTGGGAAAGTACTACTACTACTACTACTACTACTACTACTACTACTACTACTACTACTACTACTACTACTACTATTACTACGAGTAACAGAGAATAACTGTCTGGACGTAACATTTGAAGTGCATGTAATTGGAAGGCGAGAACATTAAATAAACTGCAAAAAATCTTATTTTCACATGCAACAATTTGTAGAGGTGCTTTTTTTTGGCCCATAGCTAATTATCTTACCTTTGTCCTTATCACAAATATCAAATGTAATACACTAAATTCTCAGGATTTAGTTTGATTTTGCCAGTTTGAAGACATGGATTCCACGTGTACTGTAGAAACTAGCCCTAAAATTGAGTCTATTCAGCTCAAGCAGTGGATATAAACACCTCTATTGGCTCTTTGCTTTCCAACAAAATTTTTCTACAACAAAATATGAAAAAAATACAGTGCACATGAACAATGAAAAATGCATGGACAATGATGGCATAATGTTCTGGGACCCCTCGTCAGTCTGCATTGCTCCTCTTATTAGACTCTTTGTTTATTCCACAGTAAGTAAAGCTGCTCACGCTCCTCCACTCAATCCATCATCCAGAAGTATCTGCACCAATGCTGAGCCAATTAGTGCTGTGCGAACCAGTGAAAGGACCCCTCCGAGCCAGGAAGGACTAAGCTCCGCACGAGGGCCTCATCTCACTGCCTGGGTCTGCCTTTAGAAAGTCTGAGCACATTCAAATCCATTTAGCACAGCAGCCTTCTAGACATACGAATCACTTCAATATGAGTGAAAAATTACTTTTATAGTGGTTGGAGTAATAATGGCTAGCGTAGATAGAGTGGCTTCCAAAAGCATTCATACCCCTGGAACATTTCCACATTTGGTTCCGTCACAACCACATTCTTAAATACATTTAAATTGATTTTTTTTTTTGTAAAAGAGCAACACAAAACAACAGACAGTTGTGAAGTGGAGGGAAAATCACACATGATGCAAAGGTATTAAGCCACCCTGAATCAATAAAAGGAACTGTCTTTCTCTGCTAGTCTTTTAGAGTATGTCCCTACCAGTTTCACCCACCTACAGACTGAATTGTTTTGCCCATTCTTCTTTGGAAAATAGCTCATGCACTGATTCCAGTTTTGGTGACGGTACTAGACAGACGCACTCGCTCCACTGCTGCTAAAATGTGCTTTAAAATCCCTGTTTCATCCACATAACCCCAGACAAGCCAAACAAGAGATGAGTAAACAGAGAAAACACAATCAAAGCTGACAATTTGTGGCCCCATTGGCCTCTACGTGGAACCTCCGGACTCCCCCTTGCTGGAAGGAGGTGCAGCCCGATTCAACCAATTTGAATGAGACATAAGGGAGTTGAAAGCAGGGGGAGGAAACAGTGCATGTATCGATTAAGCTGAACAGCGTATTTCAGACAATAAGGATGAGCTGCAGACACTGAGGGCTGAAATGGTGGTGCTGAGGGGGCGAAATGGTGACACTGCAGGCCGAGATGGTGACGCTGAGTACGGACAACAAAAATATTAAAAGTAAGACCCTGGATTTGGAGTCCATGTCTCGTAGAAACAATATCAGACTGAGGGAGAGGAGGGAGATGACACTGTTTCCTTGAGAATGTGTTCTCAGAGTTCATTTCAGGAAGGAGAAGATATTGAAATTTTTTTGGAGAAGGTGGTCCCAGAGCTCCTTGTAGGCTCTGGAGTTGAAGTCCCCCCATCACAATAGAGAGAGCTCATCACCTGGGCAAACCAAGACCAGCAACTGATAACCCACGAGGCCTGATTATGAGGTTTCTTAACGATCATGTGAAGGAACGTGTCATGAAGGCTAGAAAGGTTGAAGGGGATATTCTATGTGAGGAATATGAGAAAAACAAGGAAAGTTCCACTGCACCGTGAGGAATTCAGTAAGAGAAAATTAAGATATGGGTTCTCTATCCCAGCGACTCTTCTGGTGACTTTCGAAGGTAAAAACATGTACTCAGAACACCAGGAGAGGCAGAGGTTCTTCTCAGGAATATACAAAACACAGAGAACTGAGCAGCGACGAGAGATGGAGCCACCATTCCAGAATGGACTGTTTCTTTGGCTTCAATAGAAATGTGCCGTGAATATGTTTGTATTTGTGTTTAGTTGATGTGTTTTTTCTTCTTTCTTTTATTTCATTCTTGTCATTCTGTTTTTTTCCTGTATATTTCTTTATACAATTTTGAAAAAAAAGAGAAAAGAAAGGAATTCTAAACAAGAAGTGATTATGCCAAAATATGTGGGCGTGGTCAGGTGCATTTTGTGAATGGCCAGAATTGTAACTAATAAACTTCAAAACTAGTGCACTGGAGTTGTATTACTATCCTCATATGGACAATAAAATCATAATGAAACAAACTTCATGGGCATAAACAACACAAATGATAAGTTATAGAATAATAAATACAGTCAAAATGTACATGGGTATTTTTCCTCCCACTCATGTAAACAGGGCGAAGCTGTTACAAGCTCTTAAAGTTCTTTGCTGGACACCTCGGTGTCCACCTCGGTCTGGGCCAGACTGGACTGTGCAGACTCATGTGCTCAGCTCAGAGAGGAACTTCTATTTGGAAAACAGTAAAATTCCCCACTGTCACATCACATTCACCCAAAATCCTTGTCCCAGTCTGTGTAAAAAAACTTTAACAGAAACACCACAGCCAAACTCCTCTAGACCCTGCCATGTCAGTGCTGTAATGCATTTTGAATTTTGAGGTGGCACTAGAGAGTCATTTTGCCACGTACATTTTTTTGAATAACAATAAAAAAACGTTTTCTTTTTTTTTCTTGAATGCAGGATCATATAACATCACATCATCTTTTGGCTCAGGCCTAATAACAGTTTGATTTTCTATTGTTCACTTTGATCCCAAAATTCAAAGACAAATATCGAAATACAACTTCTGAGCGTGGTTTCCTCAAATAATTCACCATTTTTTGTCTTGGGCAACGCAGAAGTTAGTTCTGGGCTACACCAACAATGGGGCCCAAGCTTGACCGAAATGACTGGACCAGGCTCCCGGCACAGAATGCCAACCATCAGCGAGGGCTCAAACCTCAAAAGGCCTGACCGGGAGTGTACGGCCATCTCTGCGTGGAGTGCAGTGCATTCTGTGCTCAGCACCTCGTGGTTCTGAACCTGGTTTAGTTTTAGTCCGGGCAGACTGGTAAATAGCCCACGGACATGCTCCATTCCCAAGGGTGAAACCGAGCTTTTGGGAGCTGACCACAGTACGTGGCCCTGTCCTCGAGCTCTCCAAACCATGCAGCAATCCACCGAGCTCTCAGGTGTCCAGCTGTGCGTAATGGTGCAATGCGGTTCAGCATGCGACTCATGCAGCTCTTGTAATCCTGGACCTGGCCTTGGTTTAGTCCAGTTAGATTGAGACAAGCCTATCGCGAGGACATATGCTCCAATCCCAGACTGAGCTGCCGCACCATACGAAAACACACAGTTGGGCCCTGTTCACATGAGTAGGAACCACAAAGTGCTCACTTTCACCCCTGCTTTTTTCCCAGTTCCAATCGAAAATCCACTGACCTAATCATACACGGATTAACGTTCTTTCTTTCTGTTTCACTTGTTGGACGACAACAACCATTTCCGCGGGTGTGAACCGCTCACTTTTTTGTTTGCCTGGCTATGAGGCCATGACTTTAAACATCACCCACACCCAGTTATCAGAAATGTGTTCAAACCACCTTTAACCTTAATTTTCTTTATCGTCTTGAAACATCAGGAACCGTTGACTCTTTTCCAACCAAAACTACTACTGCGAGCACTGTATGGCCCTGCGTTCCTGTCTGCTCCTTCCAATAACCCCTATCGCCTCACCCTCCTCCACCAGCCCAAACAAGCTGTCTGCCCGCGATGCGCACATCCTCATTCTCAGTCCAGCCACTGCATACCGGGAAACAGTCCGTTGTGAGGGAGCAGGAAATAATGGAGAAAACGCACTTTCAATTTAGCCATGCCACGCTCTTTGGGGGATGGAAGGGAGCGGGGGGCACGGCCCGAGGCGAGGAAAGGTAGATGGAGCTTGAAAGTCAACTGACAAAATAGCGATGTGAAATGAAAGCAGGCTATAAATAAACAAGCAGCAATATCCAGTGTTATGAATATATAATTTCTGTCTTTAATAACTGTGGGGGCCCCGGGGACAACGGGCAAAAAGCTCAGCGAGCGGCCATGCTGTGATTGCACATGTTGAATTATTGAGGCCGTGGCAGCTGAACGTGCGGATGGGGAAGGTTTGTGAGTGTTTAGTGAGGATGGGGGGTACTGTAAAAGAACAGGGTACTTAGTAATAAACATGATAAACATGTTAGTGATGAAATAGCGCTGATGAGGTTAGGTGCAAAATGACTTATTTTCAGTTTTAAAACCAATAGTGTCCCCTCATCATAGAATTGTAGTTAGCTTAATTAAGCCTGTTTACGAGCTTGTCTTCTCAGGACCACTTTCAAGTAGCCCAGATTTCTGACATCAAAGGCCATTATGCATTATTTATATTGTTATCAGCCTTTAAACATGCTCATGAGTACCTTTAGTTTTATAACTAACAAAATTACATTTAGTTCTCTGCTGTTTATCCCGGGACTACCTGTGTTTTGGTGGAATGGAGTGTTTCTGACTCTCTGAGGGAGAGAACTTTCCAACCAGGATTCTTCAAACTAGCGTGAATGAAGCTAAATGTAACTCCAGCTATGTTTTGATGAGGGAACATTACCAGTTTAGCTTTAAAAAGAAAGGAAATTTAGAATAATATGTTTCCATAAATCATCACCAGACTTCACTCTGAGCAGTTCTGCCTCAAAATATTTCCATAACAACTGCAGGCTGCAAGGGTTGACTGGTATTCAGGGATACTAGGTTTTTCCCGTTTGGCCAAACTGCTTTTTCCTTTAATAAGGTCTAATCCAACAGCTTTTATTGTTAGGCTTCGCCGCCCCTGTATGTCTCTTCTCTGTCCCTCTTTCTTTCTTTTTTTCATTTGTTTGATGTCTGTTACAATGTCAGTCCAGTCCTAGATTGTTGGTGAGGTTTGAGTCATCCATTTTCTTGTGATGGCTTTTTTTTCCTGCCGCCACAGTATCCTCCATCTACTGGTGTCCATGGTAGGAGTATTGAGGCCCAAGTACATAGTTCTAAAATAAAAACAGTCTGCAGTGATATTTCAGTCCAGTATTTTTGAGATACTGATGGTGATGGTGCCTCCGGACTGCCACATTTTCACAAGCAATTAGCATTTACTTGTGCATAATGGGCACTTTGATGAAAATTTTTTTTATGTGATTTTGTGGTCCTCAACTGTAATGCACACACATTTTCTCACTGTTCATCTGTGAAAACAAGGTTACCCTCACTTTCCCTTTTGTTTTTATATATAGTTTGTAGAGTAGCTGTCTAGATAACCGAATCACCAAAGCATGTTCCTAGTCTGTGAATTTTGTTCACTGACAATGGCAATGAACCTTTTCTGATTCTGATCTGCTCCAATCGGTGCCGCTGATCTGTCTGTCATGTGATTGTCTTTTCTTTGGCTCTTCTACCTGACATTTGCTCCACCTGCTTGTGCTGTGCACTTCTCATTGCTTTGTTTCAAGAGGGACAGAGGAAAGGGACTCAATGCCCGATACTGCAAGATTTTGGTTGGAACTTGGGGGAATTCGGAAATGTCTCTAATAATGCAATGATGATGGTAGCCTTAAGGCAGTGGTCCCCAAACTTTTCGAGGGCCACATTGGGTTCTAAAATTTGGCCGAGGGGCCAGGCCAGGAAAATATGGTGTGTTTGTGTGAACTAATGAATTACTATAAATTATACGCAAGATTTGACCTGTAACTTGTAACAAAGCAACAAATGCAAGGCACAATGTACAAATTGTTTTCCAAATGCATTAAATAATCATTAATTATCTACTGTCTTCTACTGTCCACAAGAGTCTTCTTCAGTGTGTCAAACACTTGCGCTTCCTGCTTGATTGGCCCCAGTGGCCGTTTGTGGTGAATCTTATTTTCTGCGCGCCATAGATTTTCTATGTGCGAGCAGTGCACTAAGTGCAAGCAGTGCACTATGTGCGAGCAGTGCACTATGTGCGAGCAGTGCGCAGCTGCGCAGGTGCGTAGCTTAGAGGGAACAGTGGCCATTTATTGGGGAAATGTGGGCATTACAGGCGAAAGGTAAAATAAACGGCCAGCCACAGTATCGTGAGTTTGAATCCCGACTCCAACATTTGCTGCATATCCTCCTTTCTCTCTCATCATTCCGCTTCCTTTCGTTCTCATTCCATCTACTGTCTAATAAAGCCTATGGCAAAAAAAAAAGAAAACATTTTTTTTTTTTTTTTAATTTGTAATATAACATGGACAAGCTTGGCGGGCCAGATTGAAAGGCCCAACGGGCCGGATGTGGCCCGCGGGCCGTAGTTTGGGGACCACTGCCTTAAGGGCTTGATGTTTTATAACTGCATGATATGTGTTTTGGAAACAGACAGTCCTAATTCAAAGCGAGGGGGCAGGCTGGGTGGCCAATCAGATTTTAGGAGTAGCTGGTGCCACCCCAGTGGCGTGGAGTTCTGACCAGCATCAGGTGAGTATATCACAAGACAATGCTTTGACTATGTAAGTAGAACAGAACAAAGCTGGTGAAAGAAAGTTTTATGACTGAGAGTGATGTGAGTGGTGGACATGATGGCGGCGCGGTCTGTAAATTAGCTTTTTGTTCTCCCTCTGAACAGCAGTGGGAATAGTTTAGTTTATTAGTTTAAAGCCAGTCCTGTGCTGGCCTATAGCCCTGACAGACCCTCGCTCAGAGTTGTCCAAATGGGTGACCAGTAACAGGCCATTGCCACAATATGGGCAGAAATGGCCAGGCCATAGCCCTCAAATACTGTTTGAAGATATTCTTTGCATTAGTACATGTGAAAGTGCGTGAGGGTCCACAAATGGTTTAAAATGACCCTCTATGCCAGTGCTCTTGCTTTGTAAATTTGATAACATTTTGTATGCTATTAGTTTTTATTAATTGTTTTATTTGATTTTTTTTTATTGTATCTGTATTTTTCTGTATATCCTGTTTGTTTGTTTTTTTGTTTGACTTGTTCTATGTTGTGCCGCGCTAGCAAATGAGAGCTTGTTCTCAAGGGCCCTCTCCTGTACAAATAAAGGTTATAAGATAAGATAAGATATTCCTTTATTGTCCACACATGGGGAAATTTCATTGATGCAACGCAGGTAGATACAGAGGTAAATGCAGAAGAAAAGAACAGATCACTTATAGGAAGTTTGAAAAACACTTTCAGTAGAATATCTCCTATAAACAAAAACTCCCATAGACAAAACCCAACAAGGGATGGAGGGGAAAAAATAAAGATAAAAATAAATAAATACATAAATACATAAATACCATTGCATGTGATCACGACAGTAATTGCACATGAATATGTGTCACGACAGCACATGGATTGCACATGAATTTCTCAGCACAGTTATAACAATAACTATTATTATTATGCACTTAACCAAAGTTCAATTTTGAAGAAATAAAAACCAAAAAAAAATTCATAATTACTACACTTTTAATAGCCTTAATAAAGCATGAACAAAGACTTAATTGATAGATTATTAAGAATGATTCAGGCTTAGTAATAACTTAATCAATACTTTAAATCCTAACCCTTAATTTAGTGGTCATGAAGCATTCTTATTTCTATTTCTTCAAATTAATTACGTATTTTCTGGACATTAAGCCGCTACTTTTTCCCCATGCTTTTGAACCCTGGGGCCCATACGATGGTGCTTCTAATTTATAAAATTTGGCCACCGGGGATGGCCATGAGCTTCATCCGTAACATACGTTCAAAATTTAGATTCATGCCCTTTGTATCTTTCAGTGTGTGTTAAAATAGTATTACTCAACACAACACAATAAAAAACTCTCAGGTTATAAAATGAACCATGCCCGTTAAAGTAATTCATCTCGCCGCGGAGATTTTATCTCTATCATAAACTATAACAATAAAACCATTCATAACTACACAATCTGAATCAATACTAAACGCCAGATGACTTGAGACCCAGTAAAGAAATAAATGTAAGCAAGAGGTTTTCAGGATGATAAAGTGGCGTTTTATCACTACAAAAGATTTAGGTTCAAAACTGAGTGGTACTTAGAGGTTGCATACATGTACTGTCAGATTACATGTCTCTGATGGTTTTCAAAAAGGCTCTATACTTTTTTCCCACTTGCGCGCGCGCACACACACACACACTCACACACACACACCACATCAAAAGTGACAAGACCTAATCATTTCCTAATTACCTTTCAGTTTATGTTTAAAGATAATCCAGCCCCACAGAATATAATATAATAAATACCTCATTAGAAAGTGGTTATGTTACACAGTCCTTCAAACATCTAGTCATTAAACCTCTTTTGAAAAGCCTAATCTTGATCCTGATCTATTGGTAAATTATAGACCTATTTCAAATCTTCACTTTGTCTCTAATATCCTTGAGTTATAGTTTAACAGCTTTGTCGCCACCTACTGGACAGTCACTTATTTGCAGTTTTCCAGTCAGGTTCTGAGTTCACTGCAGCACTGAATCTGCACTAGTTAAAGTCACAAATTATTTGTGATTAGCTGCTGACGATGGATTGGTCTCAATCCTGGTTCTATTAAACCTCAGTGTGTACCTTAAACATCAAACTGCCTCATTTCACACATCCATCCATCTTCTTCTGCTTATCCGGGGCCGGGTCGCGGGGGCAGCAGTCTAAGCAGGGACTCCCAGACCTCCCTCTCCCCAGACACTTCCCCCAACTCCTCCGGGGGACCCCGGGGCGTTCCCAGGCCAGCCGAAAGACATGGTCCCTCCAGCGTGTCATGGGTCTTCCCCGGCCTCTTCCGGTGGGACATGCCTGAAACACCTCACCTAATTTCACCCGAGGAGCCTAATGTGCTGTGGTTCTATAGTCTACTCAGAATCACTGCTTTAAACCAACTTTAACATGCACTAATGCAGAGTACAGCTTCAAATAGGCCTAGTATTTGCGGGCTAAGGCCCGGTCCGGGCCGTTGTAGCTCATATTACTGCAATGAGACAATCCATGAATGGCCCATATTTAAACAGCTCTGAACTTGAGACCTGCACAGGATGGTCTTTAAATAAATAAATTAAACTAAACTAATCCCAATGAAACTGATGTATGCCACTCACATCGCGCTGAGTCTCAGTCATAAACTTTCACCACCGTCATTCTACTCACATGGTCAAAGTGTCCTGTGATAATACATCCACCTGACACAGAGCTCTCCTCCTCTCGGCTCCACCTGCTCGGTCCTCTGTTACATCGAGTGGTCACACGCTCCTACGCATACGCATACACTGAGTGCACTGCCCCATATCGCCTCTCTGCAGCGGTTGCTTGGCTCTGCGCGGGCCGCTGCTCTCCAGGGCAAGGTTGCTCGAGGCCATGCAAATCCGCCTGATGCTGCAGCATTTGACCTGCGGGAAATCCCGTCCACCACAGGGTTCTAGTCAGGGTCAAAACAGCTAAGGCCGACGGTTCCCGGCGGAGCTGCTCGTCTCCTCTACAGCTCTTTCCACACCAGCCCATTTACCCATCATTCCACGGGGAAAATCCTTGTATGCCAGTACACCCTTGCCAGTCACTCACTGAATCACACTGTACATAATTTCATGTATATGTGTATTATTTATCATTTATTTTCTACTCGGGTTGAATTTAAATGTTGTGCGCGGAGACCTTTTGAACAATTCGCAATTGCACATGCTCAGATTTTGAATACATACATCCACAAAATGAAGGAGAAAATGTTCAAGATTAAAAGTTATTTCAAAATCAACTCTATGTTGTTTCTAAATAGAACAGTCACTCTAAAAATGCACTGAGAATGTGATTTCAATGATCATGGAGATGATAGGCACTGGGGATGTTCAGTATCATGAGGTTACAATATGAAATGATGAAACCTCATGAAATTGTAATATCAAGGCTGAGAAATGTATGAACTTGCATTATTATTATAATGTTATAGATTTTCCAGGAGTTTTTCCACAGTATGGCATTAAACGCACCTATCTAAAGACAAGCACGTGATGCCACCAGGCCAAGTTACAGGTCAGATCTGTGGAGAGGAGACAACTAACAGTAAGAAAAAAAGTATTTTTCACAGTGACAAAAACCCCTGTACATGACACCTCCAGAGAGACAAGACAAGTGGGTGACGAGCCCCCATCACAGGAGTTACGTTTACTGCACATAAGTTATACAAATGGCCCGGATGTATGTATGTATAATTGACAATATAAAAATATTTGAATATTAGTCTTTCTTGCAGAATTCCTTGGCCTGCAGATCTTGTGTTGAACTGTTCTCTTCCCAACATTGGGGGATGTGCCGGGTTCCTGTTTTGCCTTCCTGTTTCCTCTGGTTGATGGGCCAATCTAGAGTCTTCACCTGCAGCCCCTCCCAGCCTGTCAGGTGTTGCAGCTGTTTCCTTTGTGGCCGTTATGCCATTCGTTTGTGCCTATAGTTTATCAGGGCTGTCGTAGCAGTGCCTGAGCTGTTGTGTTTGGAGACATTAGTTGTTTACCCGTTTGAGTTGTCGCTTGGCCTGTGTGACTCGTGCCATTTTAGAGACACTTAACTTGTCATTTTGTTTTCTTAGTTGTGTATGTGTTTCTGTTCATTTACCTTTAAATTCCCGTTTATTTCCATTATAACTTTATTTTACCGTTTTCCCATCTTGGTTTTGTTACTTCCTCCTACACTTGCAGAACTGGGTTGTAGCAGTGTCCAGCAGTTGAAAATAGCAGATTTTGTGACTAACTGAATGAGCAATAAAAGTAATTTTCTGATGAGTGATAGAGCCGCAGGGAACAAGAAGATTACACTGCAAAATCAAACTTCTACATCTAAATTGATTAAATGAAGCATATATTAATCATTGTTTCATCAGTTTATGCTTGTACAATTAGATTTATTTAGTTTGGACTTCCGGGGTGATGACTGCTTACTTCGTATGTGTCTGTCCGGCTGCAATCGTATCTGTTGGAATAATCCATCTTTATTACAAGTTCACCAGGGGAGATTCACCTGATATTTCTACGTGGGAGGAGACATATAATGAGTCTGGACACTTATTTTGGGAACATGTCCAAGCAAAACAAGAAGCGAACCAGGCTGGCAATGCTACATCTAAGCTAGCTAGCGCCGCATCGGGCCGGTCCTTGCGCGCCCAGGCCTGGGCTACGGCTCATGTGCCGCATCTGCACCAGCCACCGTGCGCCCAGACTCCGTCGCTACTCTGGCCACATCACTCTCGCTCCAGACCAGATCAGATTAATCTGTGGAGGAGACCTGGTGCAAGATAGATCCAGTAGATTACTGACTAGATTACAAAAACAGTAGACGTTAAGATAGCCGTAGCCCTGGCGTGGATGTGTGATTCTAAATCCACCTGAGCCACAGCAGTTTAGGAAGGGGTCCCTAATCTGAGAGTCTCTTCACAGTGTTGTGCGTTGTCAAGTAGGAAAAAGAGGGCAACACACTTTCAACTGATGATATTTGCACAAGTAACTAAAGTATTCAGTGAGATTAGTCATTCCAATAACTTTAGAACGATAAATCTGTAGTCAGTAACTTGTACTTTGTAATCTGACCTGAAATCTGAACACTGGTGACTAGCACAGTTTGAAAACACTGCTGCTGGTTTCCTTTTTGAAACTCACACACAAAAAAATGTTTAGAGTAAATAGGAGTGAAGAAGTAGTAGAAAATGTCATAATCAGTCATACTGATTTTAAATTATCTAGCAAGCTAGGTTGCTATTTACAATTAAAATAGAAACATTTAAAGTGAGTACCTTTTTAGACTTGTATTATTTACACACAAAATACATATTGGACGTGGGTAAACCTACCCACGTCTTTTCTTTTCTTTTTTTTCACATTTTAAAAACACAAAACAAACAAGTCAGTTTGATCAAATTGAAAGGCACCATGGACTAAAGTCTCATTTAGTCCAGTTTCTGTCAAAGTTGTCCATTTTCTATTTATAACGTCGGTCTAGACCTTAATCGTCGGTGCAGTTTTTGTCATCCATTTTTTAATGATGACGTTTTCCGCAGTTGCAAGGAGTAAACTCCAAAGATATCAATTTAGTAGTCCATGTTAGGGATTTTGAGGCCCAAATACATAATTGTATTTGTGCTTTTTTAAATTCTGTACAATATTTGTATGCAACAGGACAGTCCTAAAACACATGATTATGATTTGTGAATAATGAACACTTAGACATCTGTTAAAAACTTCCAACAGAATTCCTTCCAAACATGAGATTTTGTAGTCCACCATTGTGAAGTACAATTTTCCCACTCCTCGTCCGTCAAGACAAACTTAACCTCCCATTTAATTTGAATATTTAGTAGATTGGCTGTCCATGTCATTAATCCATGTATATACTTTAGAGATTTAATCCCCTTGAAAGTTCAGATTTATATGCCTTCATAAACATTTTCTTTGTGCACATATATACATTATGCAGATAATTAGATAATGTGAAATAGCTATTATCTGCCTTCAAGTTCAACCTTACAAGTTTACTCTTTCCTCATCTGCTCATAAAATTAAGAAAAATAAAATCTGTCAATCAATCTTCATTTAGCTTTGCATTGTAGACCTGAAACGGTGTAGATTTACTGTCCTGCCTGTGCACGATCATGTGACATAGAGTTTTTGTAAAACATCATATAGTGCGTTCTTGATCTGACAGGAAGTGCTCAATACTCCTATCAATGGAAACGATCTGACTTTGTACCTGAGTAACCAAGGAAGTCAACGGTTTGTCACTTCCCTTCACAGCTCTGTAAATGTCACATTCAATACGAAAACAGCACAGTTACAGTATGGTATGAATATGGTATGCGTGCAGCGCATGTGCGGCGCGCTGGTCAGCATTTTATAACCAACTCTGCAATCAAATAATTATTTCCCAACCGCGGGTCAAGAGACTAAGACAAAGATCACTAACGCTGATATCAGAACACAACATATGTCATGTAGCGTACACATAACATATGCACGCTACATGACATGCATTTACTCTTGTAAAACCAGAGGTGAACAGACAAAATGTATTAAAATAGCGGCACCAACGGGAAAGTAGACGAATCCAGACACACCTGGATCTTTCAGAAAACTCCAAACGCACATGAGGCTGCTGCTGATTTTACTCCCATCACAAAGAGCTGCAAAATAACAATGCATAAAATCTGCATGTATGCTGTATATTCTCTTTTCTCTTTTCTTTTGCTCATTTTTACTTCCCCACAAACAACAAATAAAACTTAGCAGTTCTTCTTTAAAGAGAAGAGAGAGCTCAGCAGTTACATAATGAGCGTAACATTGACAGTAACTGTAACAGATAAATTACTTGTAAATGATAAAAAATAAAGCCATTAGTAACACTGTAAAACACCATTATTCCCAACACTGATCACTACAAACTCTACTGTCTTGACTAATAAATCCTACTGGCCGTTCCTAGGGTGATCTGCATCTGTTGTTTTTACTCACAGAGAAGCAGGAAATGTTCTGTTAGCATTTTAATGTTTGTCAGTGTAGTGGGGTCCTGTGGGCTCCACCCTTTGGCCCCGCCCACTGGATAGGAGCCTATAAATCAGCTGCTTCCAATATGTGCGGTCAGGTCTGCAGCTGCTGTTGCCTTTAGCATTTTCTGGTGGAAAGATTGGAAAATGCTCAGTTTTGCCAACAAGTGAAGATGATATTAACTGATATATAATCTCAATATTACCTTTAGTGCTCTGGTCCTACGGCTGTGCTGTTTTGGGAGTCGCCCTTGGTTAAGTTTGCTGTTTAAGGTTGACAAAGGCCAACGTTACCACTAAACCCAAGAGTACTAGATTAAACTTAATCGCATACTCTTTCTATTAAGAGCTGATTGAAGGTTCCTGATTACATTAAGGGTGATAAGTTGGTTGGTGATATAACAATTACTTGTTAATCAATTAAATTGATTAACAATTTAATAGATTGTTCGGGTTACACATGCGTTCGCACATCCAGGAAGTTGTGCAGTGGCAACCGAGTTTGCCATTTTGAAAGGGGCTCAACAGCACGTCTACTACATACAAAATCCAGGAAATATGAGGCCAAAATGCCAAAAACTGGCTTTCTGTTAGGACATTACTCTGTTGACTGACCAAGAAATTATAGCTTTATCGTGTACCTTAGTTTTCCGTTATCGTCTAACGAATCAAAGTATTCGTAGCTCATTATGCCGTAGAACAGGATGTATATCGCGTGCCCCTTTTAAAATGGCCGCTATGGGGAAGTCCCGGCTGTATGACGTCACCGCGAACGCATGTATTTCAGGCTAACCTGTTGCCGTTTTGCGTTTCTTTAGCTTTGCGTTGCCCACTTTGCAGTGTCTTTTGTTTTGCCTTCTTTTTCCTTCTTTTTTGTCCTCACTTCTTTTTTGTCCTCACGTTTTGCCTGTAGCTCTTTTGGTTTTCCCGGTGAAGTTTTCTAGGTTAGCATAATTTTGTTTATTCAGTTTTTCTTAAGTAGTGTTTTCTTCGTCTTAAGTTGATATTATATATATTTTTTGCTCATTACTTAATAAGCAGCTGGCTAACAACTGGGTCAGTGCAATAACGGTTTTCTTTGTTTCAGCAACTCTGGGGGCCTCCTGGTGGTTGGCTTGGCACGTTGGTGAGGTTCCCCCGCTCTGCAAGTGATTTAGTGCACTGGTTCATGAGTTTAATTTAGCATTTTTCATTTGCTGTGCCGTCTGCTGCGTCTGTTGTGTCCACTGAAGTGAGTATGTGGTAGCATCCCTGGGCACTCACCTTTGAGTAGTCCTCTTACCAAGGGTGGGCCCAGTAAGCCCTTTTTTTTTTCATCCATTGCACTTTTCATAGCCCTATTTTACATTGTTGATGATCTTTGTAGATAATAAATATTTTGTAATAATAAATATGCTTAGTTTGTTAATCAGTATTCCTTTTAGCTCCGGGTGATTTGACATTCTACAGTTTATATACAAAAATATATTGTTTGGTATGTCTCAAAAAATGAAAAAAATAAAAAAGTTATAACTTGATAGTGACCTGTGGGTTCCAAACCTCCACTTACCCCTGGTATACCACATTAGCTTCACCATGACTGCTGTGGGCTCTGAAAGTCATGAAAAGCGCTTATAAACCCACTGTAGTGAATAATTTGGATGTTTGGAATGCATTATGTGAGCTATAAATGTGGACCACCGCAAACCGTTTAAAAGGAACTTCTGTTTTCCACATTTTCAAGATGGTCCAGCAGGTTCTGACCAAGCCTTGCTCAAAATCTGGAGTTGGGTCAACTGCTCCTGACGGGTTGCCCCAGTGAAATTTAAGGATGGGTCAATTAGAGGATTAATTTCTTTACAGGGACAATAAAGTATTGTTCATTAGCTTTCTGTGCCGATCAAAATGTTATGTTGTGACATCACAACTCTTTGTGATGTCTATGAACTATTATCAATATATAATTTTACATTTCTGTAATTATTTGCATTTCTACAAGCACACCAGACTGATGTGCTCTTTGTGATGAACCATACAGCCACACCCATTTTCACAAACATTACCATTCTGTTTCTATCCAAATGCAAACACGTATAACCACAAGCAACATCTTTGTTCCAACATCTCTGCAGCCACACGCCATGACATTAGACTATTATACAGACCAGTGGTGGTGACTGAAATATCATCACATCCCATAATATTTCCATCTCTCCTTCTATCCCTGCCAATTTCCATGTCATCTGGGCTAACCTTTCCAACGGCTGACATATATGGACGGGTAATGGAGCAGAACTATATTGGATGGAGGGCACATTGAGATTCATTAGCATGCGCAACATTAACACCACATTTGGCGTTGCTGGCAGAATGTCTGGGTTTATGACGATGGTAAATGAAGGAACCAACAAAGGCGGAGGAGGGCACCGGTCATGCCGAGAGAGCAGACCATTGATTCAGGCGCTGCTCTATTGATCGGGGATGTTTTTGCACAGCGCTAATTGCTGGACAATTAAGGAGATTTCAGTATAACATCCCCGGGCAGAGTTAGCTATGAGTGGGCGCTTAGATGCTAGTGACTGATGCAGAGCATTTTTGCGACGCTGGGATCTTGGCATCTTGTTTTCTGTAGTTAACAGTGGCCATAGAAGAAGAAGAACCAAAAGTCAGGGGCTGCATCCTCCGAAGGCTTTATTTGAAGGCCAGACTTGGCTGTCCAATTTCCCACCTTCCAATGCCGACTTTGCAGCATTAGGAAATCGTAATTGCACGATTTAAACTGAATATATTTATTAGTGTACAAGTGTATGTTTTTTTTTTGCGAGGGATTTTTGGCCCAAATACTTTATTAGACAGGATAGTTTGGTGTGAAATGGGGCTGAGAGAGAAGGAAGGGTTTTGAACTTGGGATTCGAACTCTCAGCACTGTGGCTGGTATATGTGCCACCTTAACCACTTGGCCACCGCTCTGCACAAGTGTTTTTGATAAAATAAGGATATAACACTGCCAAAAGCATTTGGTGTTAACTGCATGAGCTGCTGTGATTTGAGCTAAAGGTTTGGCTAGTAAACTGCAGCTAAAGTGGGGAAAAGTCCATTTAAACTTTAGTGTTTGGACTGACTGCCAACAAACTAATCACGTTTTTACTTTAAGGAGAAAAAAAGCCCACAGATTAATAAATAAAGTGACCATGGGGCTTAAACATTTGGCCAGTGTAGCTTGGAGGTAAGATAACACACAGTTTTAAATGTATTCATCTGTAAAAGCAGAGTTTTTATGTTTAATTGTATATATACTCAAGTAGTTTAACCCTCGAACTAATGCTTTTAATTCTGGGAATGATGGAATGGAATAATTTGCCTGTTTGTATTCCCTGCATGTTTAGGATTAAGGAGTGAATACTTCTGACTGAACAAATTTGTGTTAGATGATCTAAGCGCAACAGTAATTGTGGATGCCTGTGTCTGTTATTGGTTTGCCTATAGACTAATTTGCAACATAATAACTGTTTTTAGTGTTAACTAACAAAACCGTTTTGAAATGTTTAATATTATTTTATTGTTTCATTTGCAGCTTATTGTATAGTCAACACTGCTGGGGAACTGTTTACTGATGAGAACATGCCGATGGGGCAGAAAATGGGTCTGAAAATGGCTGACCTGTCTTCTTCAACGAAACAAACTCTGCGACTGATAAGGTCAGGACATTGCCTATTGAAAGACTCTTATAATAATTAAGGCTGCGAGATTTATAATTTTCTCCCAAATGCCAATGGATATTATCCAGGTGCATCATCCAGCCAGATTATTTAAGATGTGCACTGTGGACTATTACTGAGTGGCCTGAAAACTGTGCATTTCATTACAAATTCTCAACCAACAGGACACTAGGCCCAGTATCCCATTGGTCAGGAGCGTCTTTTGTTCAGTGTGAATCTTGACGCTCGTCTTCTGGTTGACAAGCATCAAAACGAGTGGCCCAAGTGTGTTGGGTCATGTCTCCACTGTCAAATGCATTGTCCAGAGTCCCTGAAGATGCGCTGATCTTTCCAGCTGACTGCAGAAGATCTGTGGGGCAGTTTCCACATCAATCACGCATTTTCAGCCTTGGGGTGGATGAGGCACAGCAGCAATGTCTCTGTAAAGTTATGGCTTAACTTCTAATTAATTGTATTCATTGCATAAGTAAAATAAATGTCCTCTACCGGTGCCTCAATGTTTTTATCTTAACTGAAGACCACCTAAACGGCTTTATCAGATTAGAATCAGAAAATGTTTTATTGCCAATGTCAGTGAATGGCTTCGAGGAATTACAGTAGAGAAGGAATTTGCTTTGGTGATGTGGTGCAATTTAAAACAATGCATAAAATCAATAAAATAAAAAAACTTCAAATACAATTAAGTTATGATAAATCTTTATCATTGAGGAGGTGCACCATAATCATTTTCCAGTTGGAGGATACATTTGAGCCTCTAATATTTTCAAGTCTGGGGTGAAACTGAACAGACCAAGATGTTAATGGATTGATCCCTCGAGCACATTTGAAACTCAAGCATTTTCTGTTGTGACTGGGTTTATAGTGAGATGTTTGTGTATTTAGATAACTGGCTACATGGTTGCGCTGCAATTAAGGAATATCTAAAGAAAGTAGCGGTAGTGTCAAAGAAAATAAGTTCATTTTGGATTTTCACATGCTGCAGTAAAAGGTTTATTATGGACATACAACTGGTTTCACGTTTTGTATACGTTTTCTTCTGCTTATTTAAAAAATAAATAAATAAATATATATATATATATATATATATATATATATATATATATATCTTTATAAACTATTTTTAAATACCCAGTTTACCTTTTAAATTTTAAATACACAGTTTACCTTCCTCAAACTGAACAGTGACAAAACAGAGCTCCTCCTCATTGGCACCAAATCCACTCTCAATAAAACTGGTCCCTTTTCACTCAGCAACGACACCTCGACCATCACCCCCTCTACCCTGGTACACAATCTCGGTGTCATCATGGACCCCACCCTCTCCTTCACTCCCCATGTCAGCCACATCGTCAAGACCTCATACTTCCACCTCCGCCGCATCGCCAAAATCCGACACTGCCTCACCCTCCCCGCTGCTGAATCCCTCATCCATGCCTTCATCTCCCCCCGCCTCGACTACTGCAACTCCCTCCTCACTGGCATCTCCTCCCATTCCCTCCATAGACTCCAAATGGTCCAAAACTCCGCTGCCCGCCTCCTCACCCACACCCGGTCCCGTGATCACATCACTCCCGTTCTCCGCTCTCTCCACTCTCTCCCCATCAAGCAGCGCATAAACTTTAAAATACTCCTCCTCACCTTCAAAGCTCTTCACCACCTTGCCCCCCCCTACCTGTCTGACCTCCTCATCCCCCACCGCCCCACCCGAGCTCTCCGATCCTCCTCCTCTCTCACCCTGGCTGCACCAACATCCCGACTCAAAACTTTTGGCGACAGAGCATTCTCCCGAACAGCACCCCGACTCTGGAACTCCCTCCCCCAAACTCTCCCTCACTCACAACATTCAAATCCCGCCTAAAAACATACCTCTTCACCCAAGCCTATGACCTCCCCTACCCCTAGCCTCCTCTACCCCATTGCCTACTCTTCTACCCCCTGTTACATCCCCATCTTTTTCTCTCTACTTCTTCTGTCTTGTTCATTTTATCTGTATATTAATGTGTATTGTACGTGTTGTCCCCCCTGTCTGTAAATACCCCCCCTTTTTTATTTATGTTCAGCGTCTTTGGGTCACTGAAAAGCGCCATATAAATAAAAGTTATTATTATTATTATTATTATATACACTTTACATGAGTCTTTTGTTGAAACGTAAAGGTAATTTTGTGATTCACCACAGGAACTTTGGCAATTATTATATTTTACAAAAGCTGAACATAGTAGTTTGGTTTAGACATAAGATTTGGGTTGATAAACTTTAATCTCTTGGGCTCAAAGTCGGATATTTTATTCTAGTGCATGATCTTTTTAATACAGCCATGTGCGTACTTTGCGAGGCGTTCCGCGCGTAGCGTTAGCATTAGCAGCGAGTCTTGGTTGCTTGGAGACGGAGCAGCTCTGTCGCCTGGACCTGTCCCATTTCGGCACGGCCTTAGCGTTCCACGGAGGCTGAATCCTTCCTAGAATGTATTTGTTTACAAACCTGTAAAGTGTATAAAGTAATACTGTATTATATTAATTATGTTATTATTTATTGTACTGAATTTATAATCTCATCAATATTCCAGTCTCTAGTTGTTGAACCATGATGTGTGCAACAGAAAAAAGGCATCAGCTCTTGAGTCTTCTTTTTGAAGCGGACCACTCGTCACTGTGGAGTACATTAGAGCTGCTGCTTCTGCGTCCCGCCTGGTTCACAGTGGGTCATCCCTTTAATGAATTGCCGGATTGTGGAGAGTGTTTGCTTGTCAAATGGGAAATGGTAATGATGATGACAAAAGAACAACAACAGGAGAAAACAAGTGGGATCCAGAGCCTCCAGCCAACAGCTTTCTTCTGCTGCTCTGTCTCTGGTGCACACTTCCCAAGCTGATAATCAGCCATTTATTCCATAAACAATGCTAGAGCTGATTTGGGATTTGCCTAACAATGTCTCATTACGAGTATATGAGTGGCTTTTTCCTTCAGATAATGCAATTCGTCAAGGAGCACAGCTGAGGGAGAGAAAGCGATGGAGCGGCGGGGGCGGAGTGAGCGGAGGAGGACAAAAACGCTTATTAATTTGCACGAAATGGAATTAACAGCGGGGAGCTGGAGCACGCACTTTCTAATTTTACCCGTGCCCCATGTGCCAATGGTAAATGGAGATTTGTCACACTCCACTTGGCTGGCTCCCCGGCCTGATGAGCTGTCTCTGCCTGTTCCCACCGCTCAGCCCAGTGGGTGGAAGTGCCATCACATGCCACATTTCACTGTGACACTAAGTTAAGACGAGGCCAGTGTGTCTGAGGGTGTCGTCTGCCCCAGCTTAAGCGGATCCATACTCAGTCCTGTGTGAGAGCTCAGAGCAGGCTCTGGAGCAGGCAAGACCACATGCGAAACTGAGACAACACTTATTTTCCGGCGATGTACTATGAGCCAAGTGCAAGAGTCACCAAACATCCCTGGAATGCTGCAGTGCAGAGGCTAATGGCCTGACATCTTTCCAGGTACACAGTGGCTGTTAACAAACGAATGATGGGTTAAAGGACACACATTATGCAAAATTGACCTTTTGAGCTTTTGACCATGTTATTAGGCGAAGAAGATGAGTTTCAAGGGGAAAAAGTGACCTGTATCTGCCAAGTGGACACTGTTATAGCTGTTTATTCTATATTTTTTGCCACTCACAAACATCACTTACGTTCAAGTCATGTAATCAGTGACAAGGGTTAAGAATGGTCAACAGGCCCTTTCGTTGCACCCGGCTAGTTCCGGTTGCTGTAAAGGTGCAGATCTTCTCTTCTCGTCCCAATTATTCTCTGTAGGATTTAGTACTCAAATAAATCAAAATAAAAAGATCTCACAGCAAGGCAAGGCAAGTTTATTTGCAGCACAATTCGTATGCAAGACAATTCAAAGAGCTTCATGCAACAGAAAAAAAAAAACATTAAATACAGAAATAACAGATCAAGACATAAAAGAGAATATTGCAAATTAAATCATTTCAGTCATATGCACAGCAAAACAAAACTGCTTTTAGCTTTCATTTGAACATTGTCAGAGTAGAGACCTGACTCACATCTTAAAAAAGACTGTTCCAGATTTTAGCTGCATAAAACTGAAACACAGATTCCCCATGTTTAGTCCTGACTCTGGGCACCAGCAGGAGGCCGGTCCCTGAGGTCCTCAGAGTCCGAGATGATTCATATGGCACTAACATGTCCGAGATGTACTTTTGTGCTAGGCCATGGAGAGACTTGTACACAAGCAGAGCTGCTTTAAAGTTTATTCTCTGAGCCACAGGAGCCAGCGCAGAGACTTGAGAACAGGACTAATGTCAAATAAAATTAAATCAAATCAAATCAATTTATTGATTTGATTTGATGGTATGTGATGGTACTTCCTGGTTCTAGTCAGAACCCAAACAGCAGCGTTCTGGATGTACTGCAGCTGTTTTACAGCTCGTTTGGAGAGGTCAGTGAGCGGCCGTTACGGTAGTCTAATCTACTGGAGACAAACGCATGGATAAGTCTCTCCAAGTCTGTTTTTAGATGGTAAAAAGCTGCTGATGTTATTGATTTGACGTGGCTGTTAAAATTAAAGTCTGAGTCCATCATTACCCCCAGATTTCTAATTTGATTTGAAGGTTTTAGAGTTAGACTCTTGAGGTGACTGCTAACACTTATTTCAGTCTTGTCTGAGTTCAGCTGGGGAAAGTTGTTTTGCCTCCACACTCTGATCTGTTGGATGCAGTGACAGAGTGAATCTACTGGTCCATATTCACCTGACGTCAGTGAAACATAGATCTGAGTGTCGTCTGCATAATTGTGATTGGACACATTTTCGCTGCGTATCAACTGACCTAAAGGCAACATGTAGAGGTGTAACAGTAGGGGTCCCAGAATTGACCCTTGGGGCACCCCACAGGTCAGGGGCATGTGGTCTGAGACACAGTTACCAATTTCAACAAAGAACTTCCTGTTTTCCTAATAGGACTTTAACCAATTAAGGGCAATGCCCCTGACGTCTTCTTCTACAATATGTCAAACACTTGCTTCCTAGATCCGGTGGCTGTTAACCAGTAAAATCTTTAAATTAGACGCACCGTTGTAATGACCGCAGGGTTCAAAGTGTGGGAAATTGCATTTCGGCTTACAGTATAGTAGGTGGTTTTAGGGTTATTATTTGCATTGGAATCATTTTTAATGCCCTAAACTTTGTCATTAAAGAATAATGTAAACTCATTACACTTGGATGTGGAAATTAGTTCTAATGGCAGCTGAGCTGGAGGGTTTGTTAATCTGTTTACTGTAGCAAACACACAAGTTGTGAAGCTTCCAACTATTTCAGAAAAAGATCATGACCTAGTTCTACATAAAATGAAGTTGTACATTGTTTGTAAATATTTATCTGGAGCTTTCACTAGCACCATTTTCATTCGGCCCCGTGGCACTCCCTTTTCTGTGCCCTGACCAAATCATCATTTTTCCATGGCACCTTCTGCTTAGGTTTAACCATTTTAACCTTCATAGGGGCAACTCATTGCCCCTATGAAGTTTTATGAATGAATTGTTGAAAGAGTTCAACAAATCATTCTCATTTGCACATGAGACGTTTTCAAAGTTGATACTTTTCATAAACACAGCTCCTATGTATCATTTACATTAGCATTTCAGCTCTTTAGCAAAGAATTAGTTACAGATATATAATCACAGGCAGCATGTTGAGACCTTTATGTACCATGTAAATACTTCATCTGCAGACATGTTCATAAAAGTAAACGTTTTTTTTCTAAGCTAATGCTAACATAGAATAAATGTAATCGTAGGGCGCTATCATAAAAAGGGACTATTGCCGGCCACAGGTGGTGCTGTTTCACATACATTACAATATACCAATGTCATTTTTGATGGGTTTCTTCATTTTAACTCAAAAATCAAATTGCACATTTTAAATGTATTAACACATTGCTTAATGAAGTGGTATTTGCAAAGTGCAATTTCAAAACACATGTTAACATGGGATGATTAATTCTCATTTACAAAAATCTAAATCTTAATTGAACACAGAAATGTCAAATTGAATATTTGGTCAAAAACACTTTCTTGCTATGTAATCTTCTTTAATTCAAAATCTTAATTAATAGTATTTTGCAAATTGCAATTTCATTTCAAAAATATATTATAAAATTGCAAAATTACATGTATTTTGAAATTGCATTTGGTAAATATCACTTACATAATTATTTCAAATTTACAAAACAAATCTTAATTAAAAACTGAAATGTCAACTTGAATAATGAGACCAAAATACAATCAATTTGTTTTGCAATGTAATCTTTTAATTCAAAATGTAAATGAATGTGAAGCAACTGCAGCAACAAATTTTAACAACCTAACTTAGAAGCAATCGTTTATGAATGAGTCTTTGTTTGTAGCTAAGGCTGTGTTCACATTTTAAAATGATTAGACGAAATACAGGTAGTACTTTAATGACATCGGCCGCTAATTTGAGTAATGAATTTATCGGTGAAGTGAGACTATTTAGGTATGTGAGTTTAGCTCAGTAGGATAGGCCTATTCCCATTATGCGGTAGACTTGGGTTTGAAACTCACTTTACATATGGGTGCATGAACATTTTTCACTATGTTAGCCACTGAATATTGATGAACACCCGAAGTCTACTTGCCAATCAATAAAAGTCACCACACGCTACTGGCTTGTACCACTAACCAAATCAATGCATTACATAACAATACGTGAAAACGCGCCATAGAGGTGAAGAGAAGATGAATAAATGCACAAACTGTAGCTGAAAAAAATGAAAATGTTGCTAATGTGTGTAGCTAATACATTGCTTTTCAATGTTCATTCATAAAAAATGAAAATAATCTACCACGTGACTGGAACCTATCCCGGAGACTTTGGACCTTAGGCGGGGTACACACATGACCTCACACATGCATGTCGTTGGATGGTGGGAGGAAGCTGTAGAACCCGGAAAGAACCCACGGTAACACGGGAGGGCATGCAGACTCTACCCAGAGAGATCATGTGATGTTGGTCTGGCCCGGGAATCAAACCCATGATCTCCTTATTGAGAGGCCATTTTATTGTTAAAGGTAAACTAACAAACTAGCACACATGATAATAACCATGTGATAAAGATGAGTTCATTCTAACAGTATACTGGACAAAAAAAGACCCCCCCAAAAAAGCACAACACAACAATATGACCTCTATTCCTTGAACTTCAGTAAACAGAGCTGGAAGTTAGATATCAACTTGCTTTACTCAATAAGTTTGTCAAACGCATCAAAAATAATCAAATCTAATCAATTCTAAAACTTGTGTCGATACTAGCTACTTTGAACAAGTGTCAATACAGAAAACAAAAAATGGACATCCTAGGCCGAAGATGATGATCGTCTTTGTCATGATCTGTGTCATCTGACTGGTACTGGGAACTGGTTTTGCTGACCCCTTTATGGGCAGGATCAACTCGCTCTTCCAGGAGAACTTCTCCCAGATCCCAAAAGATACTGGGGACATTGAGTCCGAGTGAACCACCTCCATTGTCAGCTCCTTGGTAAGCAAAGCTCTGGGGGTGGATGTGAGCCGTCCTGAAAAGCTAAAGTCTGCAGATGTTGAGTGACTGTCTTGGCAGACTTGTCTCTGCAATATTGAATTAAATGTATTGAACACCTAAAATCCCAACAGCAGTTGAGTCAAAGTTCGACAGTGAAAAACAGACAAGTTGTCTTCATTGTTTTTATGAATGGAATAGTTCTGTTACGGGATCACAGGATCTCATCTCTGCTGTTTGTAGATTCAGATGTTGTCCTGATGGCTTCATCAAACCAGGACCTGAAACATGCAAAACCCCAAAATATTGTGCTTTTGAAATTGAAATCAAGCCTATTCCTTAGTATCTAAATTGAATTATAGTAAGGTGATATCTCTACTGGGACATGTAACAAACATAAACAACTACACACTGTGCTCTGAGCAAATGACTAATTAATGGCTTTATTTTGATGCCTCTTTAAAATGAATGGGATAGAATGTTTATATCAGTACCAGGCTGTGTGTACTGTTCTAAACACGTCTCTGCTGTACTAGAGACGTTAGCAATATGCCGTTCCCATGCAACCTATATCATAACATTCAAGTTTGTAATCCCTGATATATGAGCAACAATATGGCCCCGCCCTTACTCAAGCATATCCTCAACTCTAGACATATTCACCAGTCAAATCCTTTCCGGGCCTCTTCGTCTTTGTCTCACACCTCATTTTGCACAGTTTGTTTTTCCTAATTGTCTAAATTCCTCAAAGTCCAAGTCGGGTCAGCGTTCAGACAAGCTCTGATTAAAAAGCCTCTCTCTCTCTGTGGCTGATAAGATGCGTGTGTGTGACAGGCCGACGGACGCGGAGTGCAATGGAATTAGAGGGATTATGGGTTATAGAGAAGTGTGATAGCCTCTGGGATGACTGAGGGATTAGCCCGATTATCTCTCCTCTCACTCCCAGACAGCAGTCTTAAGTCGAGGCCACAAAGCTTCCCAGATGTGGCACCTTTTACAGATAGAGTCAGGGGGAGGAAAGGCCGCAGGGAAAAGGAGAGGTGGAGAGAGGGTGAAAAAGGATAGGGAGGAGAGGGAAAGAAGAGAGGGTGAAGAGTGAAAGAAAGATGATAGAAAGGAGCAAAGAGTGATAAAGAGGGGTTTGGAGAAAGAGAAAAAAGGAGAGAGAAAGAAAAAAGAGAGAGGGAGTAGAATGACTTTGACTTTACCAAGAATATTAATTTGAGCAAGTTCAGTCACATGAAAAATGACAGAGCTCTGACAGCCCAGACCATCACTAACAACAACAATAACCTTGAAACATCTAACATATAAAACTACATTTTAAAATGAAGGAGCAGGTTTTTGTCTCGCACTGCACACATCCCCTGAAAGTCCTCCAACTCCCTCACCAGAGAACTGTGCAAGAAGTTTACTCTGAGCTGAGCCACCACCAAAGTTCTCCAGCTCCCCTACCAGAGAACTGTGCAGAAACTATACTCCGAGCTGTCCCATCACCATGCACCAGTTCAGAGCGACACGAGGAGGGAAGCGACAGGATGAGGGGAGCGACAGGAGGAGGGGAGGGACGGGAGGAGGGGAGCGACAGGAGGAGGGGAGCGTCAGGAGGAGGGGAGCGACAGGAGGAGGGGAGCGACAGGAGGAGGGGAGCGTCAGGAGGAGGGGAGCGTCAGGAGGAGGGGAGCGTCAGGAGGAGGGGAGGGACGCGAGGAGGGGAGCAACAGGATGAGGGGAGGGACACGAGGAGGGGAGGGACAGGAGGAGGGGAGGGACGCGAGGAGGGGAGCGACAGGAGGAGGGGAGTGACACGAGGAGGGGGGCAATAAGAGGAGGGGAGCGACAGGAGGAGGAGAGCGATAGGAGGAGGGGAGCGACAGGAGGAGGGGAGGGACGGGAGGAGGGGAGCGACAGGAGGAGGGGAGCGACAGGAGGAGGGGAGGAGGGGAGCGACAGGAGGAGGGGAGCGACAGGAGGAGGGGAGCGTCAGGAGGAGGGGAGCGACAGGAGGAGGGGAGCGTCAGGAGGAGGGGAGCGTCAGGAGGAGGGGAGCGTCAGGAGGAGGGGAGGGACGCGAGGAGGGGAGCAACAGGATGAGGGGAGGGACACGAGGAGGGGAGCGACAGGAGGAGGGGAGTGACACGAGGAGGGGGGCAATAAGAGGAGGGGAGCGACAGGAGGAGGAGAGCGATAGGAGGAGGGGAGCAATAGGAGGAGGGGAGTGACACGAGGAGGGGGGCAATACGAGGAGGGGAGGAGCCTCATCAGGTTTATGTCGGTGTAATCCCTCATTCCTGCAGGAGTGTTCCATTGTAAAAAAAGATTCAGTTGTATCATCTGGACTCAGATTTTTTATGAAAAAACGATACGTTTCGACGTTCATCCGAGAGTGATTCTCAGTCTGCGAATCAAGACCAGGAACTCACATATTTATCCTACTGAGCGTGTGGACTGAGCTGCAGTGTGACCCCTGAGTGAACCCTGGAGGCGACACAGGCAAACAGGCCCTCGGACTCCATACAGGTCCATTTCCTCAAAGCTTCTGGTTCCGTTCATATACTGCACTTCACAGGCCGGCTGATAATATCATCTTAGAATGAACTCCAACACACAACTAGATAGATCCAGAACAACCACGTCTAGCGTTTCCATCTGTTATCGACTCATTTGCTTATTCTAAATTCATATATCTGTTTAATTATTTGGTCAATAAATCTTCATAAACCTCATTTGGTAAAGTGTTCATTCATTTCCAGAAAAGGGGTCAATGTCACGGTTACGTTTAATAAATTAAATTAATTTAGATATTTGATTATAGAGTTGTTAAATGCCTAATCTATGGCTGGTGCCCCAACTTACTCTTAAAATATGATATCAAACATACCCACACTTACGCATTGTGTCATGTTTGAAATCTTGAACAATTCTTTAATCGATATCAACCTTGAATGCCCCCTTTTTGATAAGTGGGAGGACATTCATAACCTTATAGTACTTGTACTAGTAAGAATACCCAACAGTTTAGTCTTTGCTCCCAGAATCAAAACAATGTTATAAGACCGTATCATGTCCGTGATCTGCATTTTATAAATGGTCTAAACTTGTGTAGTGTTCGGCTTGTTTATGGAGGACACAGTGGTGTTCTGTCTCCTGCAGCAGAAACATTATACTTTTACCTAATCAGCATCTGATGCTCTGTGGACCTCATGTTTAGTCCCTCGTCTCGTCTTGGGCCAAGGAGGAAGCACGAAATGACGCTAGAGCAAAACCTATAAGTAAGAAAGTGATAACTGATTACAGTACTTTACTTTTGTACTTTGTTCTGCCACTAGTGACATATAAGTAATACATATCAGTAATTGCACTAGACTTGACCCTTTTTAAAAATGGTATGTCAGTGAGGTATTACCAGGGACTGATCGCAGACCTCTGAAACACGCAATTTTGTGATAGAATCTCAGCATCTTTTGTGATTTGCAAACATTGACAAAACTAGTGATACACCCCTTAGAACTGGAATGGGCGATCACAGGGAATACCAGGTTCATGGTGGGGCACCAGTGGTTCTCAGCCGTTGCTGGGTGCTCAGGCAGGGCACGTCACACGTCATTTAATTCACTCCACACCACAGCCACAGCTGCACAGTAGACTGACGGTATAGCAACCCTGCAAGTACATTTTTGTTTTTATGTTCATTCAAAGTCTACTTTTAATTAAAACCTTGCTTTGCATGCCTTTATTTGATCATATCCGATCACCGGCTCCACCACGAGCGGCACGCACCACGAGCGAGCGGCACCGCTTCTCCTCCGCTGCACCGGCGTTTCCGTGTCCGATCACCGGCTCCACCACAAGCGGCACGCACCGCCACGAGCCGCACGCGGCTCCGCTTCTCCTCCGCTGCACCGGCGTTTCCACGCCCGAACACCGGTTCCGCGCTCCCGCACCCGCCGCCCCGGAGGTCTGTACCTGGGCGAAGGTGTGGCCCCAGCCCGCCACAGGAGCAGACACGGAGAGCGGGGCACCGGCTCCACCCGGAGAAAAGCAGCCCCATACAACCAAGGTACAGCCCCGTTTCTCTGCTTTCCCCCGCTCCACAGACGGGGGTGATCTGGTCACAAAACTGGACTCAAATGCGTCTTGATTGGGCTAGAGCAACGCCGGCGTCTGGTATGTGGACTGCCGCTTCTGTCCCGACGTCTTTGTTTTGTTAGTCGTTTCCATTGTTTTGTTTTGTTCCCGCGTCTCTGTGTTGTCTTCTGTCTACATCCCTGTTCCTTAACTTCATCGGACATTACTGCACCGTCCATCGCTCATTTCCTCCCTCACTCCTGGACTATCTACTGCCCTAGCCGCCAGCTAACAGCTGGCTTAACACCTGCTGAGGTCCATCATGGTATCGCGGGGCCTCCCTGCCGTGCAGACAAGGTCTGGGGCAACCAACGCCACTCTGCCCACCAGCTTCTAGTTAACCAGCTTCTAGCCACCGCCAACATACTAACTGGATTACTCTCATCTGCTGCTACGTTCCATCTCCTCCTCGGACTATCACTCCCGCGCCTCCAGGCCACCGCTCCACCAACTTCTCGCCTACTCACCTACACCGCTGCTGACCTTCACCTCCTCAACCATAACCACCGTCTCCCAGCTGCTGCTGCCTCTGCAGCTAGCTCAGCTGGGATCCTTCGCCGGCCCCGCTACATCCACAGGGGCTCTGGTCTCTCCCATAACCAACACTCCAACGACGGCTCACCTATCCCCTCACTCTGGACTAGTTTTCGCCCCCCCCGTCACCCCCACCTGCCGCACTGCCAACCTCAGCAACCTCCGCCCCCCCACCCCTGCGCCCCCATCCATCTCCGCGCCCCCATCCATCTCCCTTGCACTGCTGAACTGCCGCTCCCTCTCCAACAAATCACCTGTTATATCTGAACTGCTACTGGACAATAACATTGATCTGCTTCTCCTCTGTGAAACATGGCAACAGCCCCTGGACTTCTATGCTCTCAACCAAGCCACTCCCTCCAACTACACTTACACTGCCAAACCCCGCCTCTCCGGGCGTGGGGGAGGTCTTGCTGTTATTCATAAAAAATCTACATCCATCACTGAACTGAACCTCAACCTTCCATCCATCTCATCATTTGAATACCTCGCCTTCTCCCTCCCCAACTCTATCACCGCTATCCTGATCTATCGTCCCCCAAAGCCCCACCCCTCTTTCCTCACTGAATTGTCTGAACTCCTCACCATCGCATCCTCTCTCTCTGCCCGCCTCCTACTCACTGGTGACTTCAACATCCACATTGACTGCCCCAACGCCCCACTGACATCCGACTTCCTCTCTCTCCTGGACTGCTTCCATCTCACCCAACATATTGACTTCCCCACCCATACCAAAGGCCACACTCTGGACTTAGTCTGTTCCTCTCTCCTACCCATATCTAAGCCCAACCCCCTCCCCTTCCCACTCTCTGATCATCTCTGCATCCTTTTCTCCGCCCCCCTACCCTCGCCCCACAACCCCAAAAAACGCACCATCACCTACCGCAATATCAAGTCAGTCAACCCCCTCACGCTCTCTCAGCTCATATCCTCTGCTTTCCCCCCTGACTCCCCCCCTCTTCCCCCGACGACTATGCTGTCATGCTCAACACCACCCTCTCCGACTCCCTTGACTCCCTAGCCCCCTGGAAAACCTCCTCCGTCTCATACATCAACCCCGCCCCCTGGTACACCCCTGAACTCCGCACCATGAAGCAGACTGGCCGCCAACTCGAACGACTCCTCAAAAGAACCCGCCTCACCGTCCACGCCGAAGCTTTCAAATTACACATCTCCTCCTACCGTGACGCTCTCCAAGCCGCCAAATCTGCCCACCTCTCCACCCTCATCAACAGCTCCCACCGGAGCCCTCGCACCCTGTTCTCCACCGTCAACAAGCTGCTCCAGCCACCGGACATCACTCCACCCTCCTCCCCTGACCTCTGCAACTCTTTCTTCCTTGCCTTCAATGACAAAATTTCCAAAATCAACAGCTCCATGACTGCCGTCTCCATTAACTCCGTCACCACCCCCCCCCTGCCCCCCCCCCTCTCCTTGACCACCCACCCTTCCCTCACCACCTTCTCCTCTGTTAACTCCTCTCATATCATAGACCTCATCACCGCTTCCAAAACCACCACCTGCTCTCTCGACCCCCTCCCAACGACTCTAACCAAGGCCTGCCTCCCTGCTCTCATCCCCCATCTCACCACCCTCTTCAACCAGTCTTTATCCCTCGGCCATGTTCCTTCCATCTACAAACTGGCCTCCATCACCCCCATCCTCAAAAAACCCACCCTAGACTCCGCCAACCTCTCCAACTACCGCCCCATCTCCAACCTGCCGTTCCTCTCAAAAACGCTGGAACGCATCGTCGCCGCCCAACTTCACACCCACCTCCGGTCAAACAACCTCTATGAACCCCTCCAATCTGGCTTCCGCCCACTTCACAGCACTGAAACAGCCCTGGTCAAAGTACTCAACGATCTCCTCACCTCTGCAGACTCCGGGGCCCTCAACATCCTGTTACTAATAGATCTCACGCAGCCTTTGACACTATAAACCATTCCATCCCCCTACAAAGGCTGCGCCAACTGGGTGTTGAGGGCTCTGCACTTGACTGGCTCACATCCTACCTCACCAACAGGCAAGAGTTCACTTCCCTCTCCGGTCACTCATCCACCCTCTCCCCAGTAACGCAGGGGCCCCCCAGGGCTCTGTCCTCGGCCCCCTCCTCTTCATCTGCTACATCTTCCCCCTTGGTCACATCCTCCGCCAACTCAACCTGGACTTTCACTGCTACGCTGACGACACCCAGATATACCTCACCATCAAATCCACCCAAAACCCTCCCCTCAGCCACATCCAAACCTGCATCTCTACAATAAAATCATGGCTCACTCTCAACTTCCTCAAACTGAACAGTGACAAAACAGAGCTCCTCCTCATTGGCACCAAATCCACTCTCAATAAAACTGGTCCCTTTTCACTCAGCATCGACACCTCAACCATCACCCCCTCTACCCTGGTACGCAATCTCGGTGTCATCATGGACCCCACCCTCTCCTTCACTCCCCATGTCAGCCACATCGTCAAGACCTCATATTTCCACCTCCGCCGCATCGCCAAAATCCGACACTGCCTCACCCTCCCCGCTGCTGAATCCCTCATCCATGCCTTCATCTCCTCCTTTGGCGACAGAGCATTCTCCCGAACAGAACCCCGACTCTGGAACTCCCTCCCCCAAACTCTCCCTCACTCACAACATTCAAATCCCGCCTAAAAACATACCTCTTCACCCAAGCCTATGACCTCCCCCTCCCCTAGCCTCCTCTACCCCATTGCCTACTCTTCTACCCCCTGTTACATCCCCATCTTTTTCTCTCTACTTCTTCTGTCTTGTTCATTTTATCTGTATATTAATGTGTATTGTACGTGTTGTCCCCCCCTGTCTGTAAATACCCCCCCTTTTTTATATATGTTCAGCGTCTTTGGGTCACTGAAAAGCGCTATATAAATAAAAGTTATTATTATTATTATTATTATATTTTATATGTTTCTATTATTATTAATTGTTCTATATTGAATCATATCACTGAATTTTGTTCACTGAAAATCTGAGTAAAACCCCCATGTTTCTGAAGTCACACGATTCCCTCACACACCACAACAAAAAGACTGAAACATACTCAGAGAGAGGGATTCTACAGATTATTATTATAGTACCAAGGAGTCACAAGACCCTGTTTTATATGGACTTAGTTTCCTCTTTAGGCAAACAAGTCCAGTTCAAGTAGATTGTGAGTGTATTTCCTGGAGGGATAAACTACACTGAACAAACCCACAGTGTTTCCCCCATTTGCTGTCCCACACAGAGAGGCCTGTAGCGCTGGTCTGGTCTGGAAATCTGTCCTGCCTAAAATATGAAGTGGTTTGACAGTGAAAGCTCCATATTGTTAAAGTGCAGTCACAAGCCCTGAGGAACAATAGAACACTGTGCTACTGTAGCTCCTCAAAACTAGGACCAAGCACACAAAACAGCATGGAAGCAGTAAAATATAGAGATACATTATCTATTGGTAACATTTAAGATATTTCAATTATTAATTTCATTTTTGAATCATGTATTACTGCACTATATACTTTCACGTCTGACTTATTTGCTTTTAAAAAGTACAAAAGTTGCTTTTGTCTTTTAGTTACTTAAAATAGCTGTACCTGATGTTTGTCAATGTAATTTAGCAAAATTAGTTTTGCCCGGTTACAGATATAAAGTAGAAGAGAAGCAGCTCAGATCAAATTGAGACCACTGTGGGGGTTCTGCATCTTATTATAGTGTTTTCTTCCCCCAAAAACAGAAAGTGCTCTGTTTGCAAGCTAGTAGCTGTTATTGTTAGCTTTACTGTGCCGGCTAAACTCCGCCTGAAGCGCTTGAATAATTAGGATGCTAAGATTGTGTTAGGAAGTGTAGAATATATATGGACCACAATTAAATTGTTCATTAAAATGAATAGTTTAATCTTTATCACATAAAAAACAGGTACAGCACCTTTGATACAACACGCTCTCTCATTGGTCTTTTGAGGGCTTAAGTCAGATTCCTATGTTCTGGCTCCTCTCACCAAATTGGGTCATAAAAAAACATCACTCCAAATGTTGTTAAGATTGATTCCTGTATGATTGCATAATCCTGTGTGGTACTGCAGTTGAGGCTTGAGTGCTCTGAATGAATGTCTGTTTTCACCTTCCCGTTATCTTCAGACAGTGCTTGTTTTAAATATAAAATTGAAAAATTATAAAAAATCCGACCCTCGGCCATACATGTCTCAAAAAGTCATATCATCAATCAATGAAAACAATGGCAGTTTTGACGTGAATGGACCCATTAATTAAGCTGTTCTAGATCAATGATGCAATTTGCAATCAAGTATGTATTTTAAGCCCCCATTGGAAAATTTGCACAAGGTTCAGAGTACAAACATGTTTGCCACTGTGAAAACAAGCTACAAAGATTGCTAAAAAAGAATACTTATTTACAATACTTATAATACTTTTTTTGGCACAAAATCTGAGTCTCATTTCCTTGTGGCGTGGACAGCCGAGTATTTCAGTCACATGTCAATCATGGGATGCACCTACTGCTCACCTGCAGCCTCGTCGGCTCGTCCCCAGCGTAGCAGCACGTTTGCCTGGCGCATGTGTGGTTGATATGCCTCTGTGTGTCTAAGCGCATGGATCTATTATAATATAGTTCCCTCAGGGCACAGGACAAATACAAGACAGCGAAAGACAGTTCGAGCTGGCTCAGAAGAGACAGAAATCTATGGAGACAAGAGATGTGATGCGATCCGTCGTGCTAATAAACAAACGCACGTGCAGCAGCGAGGCTTTTCTCTGCTTCCGCACAGGGGGAGTGCGCATGCGCACTTCCACTTGAGTTCGCAAATCGGCGAAAAATCCTCCATCATTCCTTTAAGTGCAGATCAAAGCTTGTGACACTTTCAGCACAGCTGGAACATGCTGCCACGGTGACCAGAGCAGTCGTGAATTATTTGAAGGGCTTGATTTAAAAGTCAGGACGGTCACAAAGAGTGTACTAAATGATTTAAAGCGTTCCTCTCTTTGGTTGTAATGTTTCCGAACCAGAGTAATACAGCTGACAAGAATTCTCCAAATACTCCAAATAATCTCCAAAGTTTCCAAATACTACACAACTAGTAACTTTTCCTAAAATACCAATGACTTTGTTCAACTCCATTTCAGTCAGTTAGAAGCTGTTTCCATGTCAGCCACTTCTCAGTAGCTCTGGTCATATTGCCCTGGTGTTTGACCCATTCTCCAGTGACACACCAGCTGCGGAAACAGATCATCTACACTTGCACCCAGAAGACATCCTGTACACCGCATTATTTCTACCACTTCTGTGCATTTCACCGTCAGTCTAATTTATAACTTTATTCTGTGACAGCGCCGTCTGGAAAACAACGCACGTCAAAGCATCAAAAGGTGTTGTTGTGCATGTCTTTGAGCAAACTGTTACAGCTCAACCATAACCTCACAAGCCACAAACCACAAGTAGTTGTTTCCTTCACTTCACTGAAGAATTGTTCCATTTATGCAAACCTACGTACTGCGAGGAGCAGGGCAGGCCACCTCAGCTACTGTGATCAAACTCAATCCAAAAGCACCCTGAGCTATGGGACTTTTACTTGTACTTTCTTTGGTGGTAGTGTTTTGTAATCCTTGTTTTGGTCAGGATAGTCCTAGTTTAGACCCAGTGCAGTTCTGATTTAGTTCATGATGCATTTGTAGTCCAAGAGGTGTTAATAGTCAGTTAGGTGGTTTCCTTTTTGGAGTCCAACATTGGCTCTTAGTGCTTTATTCCTGGTTCAGTCCTGATTGTTTATATTTGGTTTATTTAATGTGGTGATTTCAACCATGGTGTAGTCCTGATGCCGTCCAAGTTTGGTCTTGTTTTAGACCTCATTTATTGTTTTCTGGGTTATTGTCATGATGTAGTCTATCGTTATGCTTTTTGTGCTTTTGTCTGTGCTTTTCTCTCAACTGGATTTGGTTTGAGTTCTTGGGCTGTTCCACTGTTGTGACGCTTCAATCAATCAATCAGCTTACGGTATTTTTTGAACGTCCTGATTGCTTTCAGCGAAAACCTTCCCAAATTTATAAAAGTGTAGAACTCAATTAGGAATGCTGCACCTCCAGTTTGTGTTTTCAAACTAAAGTAGAACCAAAAGACCTTTTATCAGTTGGACTTTTCATTTTTTGGTTACAGATTTTGCTACCCAAGTTTAGTCTTGGTATTGGTCTAGTTTTTGTCCTGATTTACTTTTGGTTTCCAGAGTATGATTATTTCAAACATGAAGCAGTTTAGTCCAGGTTTATATTCATCGGAATCAGAAAAAAGGTTTATTGCCATTATAGTGAACAAAATTCACAAACATAGGAACCGGAAGACAGAAAACTGTTGGTATTCAAAAGCCTTTTGCATCCTGTTTTTTATGTTATCTCATGAGGTATTCCTAGTTTAAAGTCTGTCCAGATTTTGTCTCAATTCCTAGCTTTTTTCTTCCCCCCTGTGGTCCTGGTTTTGAACTTATTTAGTCCTAGGTGTTGTTTAGCCCTTGTTTAGGTCCTGGTTTAGATTGAGTTCATACTGTAAATCTACTACTGTGTAAACAAGTAGTACCAGAAGACTTTCTATCCGTTGGACTTCCCCTTGTTGATAGCAGATCTTGTTTGGCGGATGTCTGAAGTTGAAAGTGTACTGTGGCTGACTGTCATGTCTGCACAGGAAGAGCTGACTGCTGCGGCGGATTGTTTCCATGTTACTCTGCTGTAAACAACATTCTCCCTCGCCCTCAAAACACGGCCCGTGGTGCTTCCGTCTGCCTCTTTGGTTAGGGTGGGTTGCCATAGAAACAGTCAATACGATGTGGTGAAAGATGCTATTCTTTTCAGTGGGAGAAGTGTCCAGCTAGAGCAAAGCGCACTGGAACTCACTGGTGAAGAGTTTGTTTGTTACACAGGCGTTTCTCACATACTGGACTAATGAGCAGAGCTAGGAAAATCTGTCAAATATTTATAATTAATTTGGAATTGTCTTTTAGGAGTTCTGTAGTGGCATCACTTTTGAGGCTTGTGAAAAAAGAATTTCATTTCTTTTGTTTATTTATTCTGTGAGAGAAGGAGTTGAAATTTGCGCTAGTTTAATTACAGATATGAACGGTGGAAGAGTGGTTTGCACTCTTGCCTCTCAATAAGGAGATCATGGGTTTGATTCCAGAGGAACATCACATGATCATGGTGGAGTCTGCATGTACTTCCCGTGACTCCAACCATCCAAACACAAGGATGGCAAATTGGCAAATCTAAATTGGCCCTAATGAATGAATGTGAGAATGAATGTCTCACCCTGCAAAAAGCTGGCCCCTGTCCAGGGTGTACCCCGCCCGCCTAAGGCCCAAATTCACAGAAGAAGCGCTTGAAAATGAATGAATGAACCATAAACCAAGTCAACAAATCTATAATCTGACTTACCTGAGAGTTATGACCTGTTTCAGCGAGAATTTAAAACTATATTTCCTAGAATTTCATCATGTATGATCACATTTAATCATTTGAAAAGTAAAAAGTAACCCAAAACAACCCTTTGAGTGTCAGCAAGCCCTATCTCGTCACACCTGCCTCTCCAATTGGCTGATGGTTTACAAAACATGTCAACAAGAAATCTATGACACTAGATCACCCTGTGGATTAGTAGCAATGACAATTCTCACGCCATGAATTTATTCTTTTAAATAATATTTCTAATCATTCTAAAAGGAGACTTATTTACTTTATAAAACTTTACTTTATTTGATTTACTTTACGTTTAAGCATATTAAGATTGTTTTCCCTGCTCATTTAAAGATGTATTTAGAGGGATTCATGCTTATTTTAGTCATCTTTATTCTCCTAAAGACAAGACGCCATTGCTCTGACAGTCCCTGTGTTCGCCGCTCTCTGTGCCACGCCCACTGGTATTTCCTTTTTTTATTCTGGTATTTTACTTTCTTGGTGGCCCGTAGGATTTGGAAACGTCACGCAGCCATTTTGACAAGGGGGAAAAAACATTTTTTTGCTATTGTAACTCATAGGACGACGAACAGTGGCGCAAAATAGCACGATGGATTTCAACCCAGAAGTAAGCGATTTATTAAGTTTATTAATTAAGTCCCTTACCCAAGCCTAAGTACGATATAACACTCCCGCCAAAACCCAAGTGCTGCCTTGTGATTGGTCCAAATTAGAATAAATAAATAAATATAGTGAAGATTAACATGCTTTTGGCCAATAATATTGAATACAGATGGGGGGGAAGCAAAAATTTTGCTTTTCCTTGAGGCATTTCTTAGTTTAAACTGCTGTGACCTGGTTTAGCCATGATATAAACCTGGTGGTAGTAAATAAATAATAAGCTCATAAAGCTTTATTTATATATGTTTTATATTTACAGCAAAGTATTTTCTTAGGTGGTACTTGGTAAAAAACTGTTCGAGAACCACTGATCTATAAAGTCACTAACAGAAGTGATCAGGTACAACATGGTGAAGTAAAATGGAATGAGTCTGGATCTCCCCATCTGGAAATATATCATCATCACATTCTACCAATAGAATCCCCATAGTGGCAAGCGGTCCGGCAACATTTTCCCCAAAAATGATTAAAAAAATAATTTAACATTATATACTCAAACCGTCAAACAATAATAAAAAGTCTCCATAACAAATTCTCAACATAAAGAAAAAAACTAAACTAAACATGATCATATCCACAGAAACATCCTGATTAGATAATCTGAGAAGCTTTTTTTGACTGGACCTTTTTTCATCCTAGCGTACAGCACATGCAGTGTCAATCTGGCTCTTGGTGACACATACTTGGTGTTCTCTATGGCTCAGGCTGCAACTTAGGTGCTAAAACGCTCCACCACAGCTCACAGCGTCCTCAGGTTCACACACGGCGAAGCATCACACTCGCAGTCGTGTACGTGTGGTCAACAACGTGTGCAAACGGCAGACTGCAATGTGGGCGAAAACCACACTCGATGAAGGATGCTGCCTTCATGAGGCTTCTTCACAGTCCTGCAGACGCTAACACACAGGAGGTTACAAATGCTATGTTCAGTTAAGTTCTTGAATGTTCAGTCACATCATTTGGAGGGCAGAGAAATCAAAATTATTTTAACTATGTGACAATCGATCCATCAACTTTCAATTAGCTGACTAAAAGGGAGTGAGGTGCGGTGCTAAAAGAACTCTCAAAAGTGTTTGTGTGTCCATAATGTGATATGTCTGAGCCAAAATACACACAAAAGATTTGCACGCAGAAAAGCACAATGATACGGCGCACTTATGTGTCAATATCTTTATCATCCCTATAACTCAATATGTCAACTAATAAAAGGTTTGGCCGACTAAGACGTGATTGATTGATTTATTGGCTTAGGAACCAAATGCTTACAGCCGAGGGCTTTGCCATGAATTGAATCTCAATCACAACTAAGATTATTGCTCTAATCAATAGCAAAAATTGGGTAATGGAGTCATCAATATTATTTGCATAAGGCTTTTCTAACTGCAATGGAAGATTATGAATGAAATACTACTCTAATATGATCAAAATGTTCATTATTATTATTATTAATACAGTGCTTTTCCACTTTCAAGGTACTTTACTACGGTATGCAATAGAGGTGAAGTGTCTTGCCTAAGGACACAACAACATTTCCTCTCGCACCCCACTGTGGCACCTGGTGTTCGAGCAGCCTCCCATCCAAGTACTAATGAGGCCCATAACTTCTGAGAGCTGACGGGATTGGGCATACGGCTCTATATGTATGATAAATATATTCCCAGCAGCGAATGGCGATCGATGCAGGAGGTGCAGAGCAGGATACAACATAAATCTTGTGGTCAAATGTAAATGTGGTGCTGAGGTGCAAAGGTGGTGCTGGGGTGGAGAGACGGGGGTTAAAATGAGTTTAAAATAAGTTGGCTGAGTGGTGATAGGCTCAGCTCGGCCTATCAGAGCAGAGCAGGGCGGTGATGGCTGAAACTTCACTATTATCTTCACGAGTGTGTCAGTGTGCACGCAGAGGTGTTTCCTTGAGTGGAACAGTTGCTCATATGATTCTATCTTGAGTACATTTACAACAGTCTATCTTTGTGAGGTACATCACCTACTTTTGTTTTATTTCATCTTTTCATTCTCCTCAGTTTACGCGCTGATGTCCCATCCTCTCTCCAGACAAATAATCCTCTGAATAATTGTGATTTAAATAGTAAAAATCTTGATTGTTATTTGTTTCCATATTTATTTTGACGTATTACAGCCCTAATCAAAATAGTGACATTATGAGTCAAATTGAGATACATTTATGGAAATATTTGAGCTTTATATATACAGTATACGAGCCTTGTTCTCACATCTTGCCCATTCCTGCTCCCTGTTCCAAGAGCCCTTTTTTGCTCAAGGTGCTCTGACCTGACGCAGACCTTGTTTGGCCGAGCGGCGTCTCATGTGTTTCATTGTCACTCATCATTGTCTGAGCTCGGCAGGAGCGCCAAGGGTTGTCTCATCATATGTCAGGTGTCGAAGGCTACCATAGAGGTTTTCATGTCTGCAGATGAGTTTTTGAGTTGGTTCCATTGTCCCCTAAACTACACCCACATCTTGACCCACATTCAAATGCTCTACACATATCGCATGCTTCAAACATGCTCTTGTACATGTACTTTTGCTTTGGTTTTCTGAGAGGGAGAGGTCTTACAAAACAGAATTAATGAAACTAGTGTGAATTAAGATAAATACAACTCCAACTATGTTTTTGATGACAAACGTTAGAACATCGTTAAAAGAGACTAAATGTCTTTTGCATAATATATACATAAGGAAGATAAATGGACCAGAGCCCATTTGTTCTATTTCCAGAACAAGCCCCCAATAACAGTCAATTGTCTATCAATGCACTGATTCTGTACATAGTGTACATGCAACTGTCCAAACAACTGTTGTACTTTGCAAACTTGACTTCTTTGGCTGCAAACACTTTTGAAAACCCCAATGCTTTTGTTTCTCCATTGCTGTGCAGAAAATAGGTCTACCCCTACACAATTGCATAACTCTGACCTATAATGCACCACAACTATCGGAAGAACACAAGTAGGATGGAAAAAATGTGTCTGTGGGCACTGCTCTGCTCTGCACATCTGTGGGTGATGCACATGATGACATGTGCAGGCCTAAATACAGAGATGGAGGTGTGAGCTCACCTGCAACACTCAGACATCTAGATCAGTGGTTCTTAACCTGAGTTCGATCGAACCCCAGGGGTTCGGTGAGTCAACCCCAGGGGTTCGGCGGAGGTCAAGACACACATCCGACTCATATGATTCGTGACACGCCCCGCTTGTCTGCAGGGAATTTGGTGCGCTCAGTAGTCGACTTGTGACTGTCGTGATGTACGTGTGATTTCTTTCTTAATATTTTAGACTGAATCAAAGACCACCTTTCTGGGCAAAGTATTTGTGTGGCTGAGGTCTTGTTTTTGTGTGGTATTACTCGTGTACTTTAATTGATGAGAAACAACTCCCACGGGACTCCGATGTAAAAAATAGTTAACAAAGTTTAATCCACAGTTTTGTGACACTTCTTACAGGAGTAATCAAATATAGCTATTCTCAAAAAATAGAAGGGAGTGTCTACAGAGCCGCGAAACTGCCATGTTATTTTGTGCCACGGCTCCTGAAACTGCTGGGCTATTTGACCGCGCCAGGTTAGGGTTAGGTCTTGGGATTTGGGTCAGGGTTAGGGTTAGGGTTAGGGTTAGGGTTAAGGTTAGGGTTAGCCATGAGGCTATATGGCCGTGCCGCGGCTCCCGAAACTGCTGGTCTATTTAACCGTGCCGCGGCTCTGCAGCCACGGCCAAAATAGAATACTACGGTAAGAAAACCATTTGGCTCTGTATTTTGCGCTGTGTCTCCTGCGCTCCTTCCTTGCGTGTTCCTTAGCGCTATCTCTCTTAAAGTGACAGTAACACATTTACGTCAGAGTAGGCAAAAGACTACAAAAAAAATCTACAAATAAAACAAAGGTAATCAAATGAATTTAGCTTATTTAAACAACCAAATTATTTAACAAAATATCAACACTGTGTAGATTTCCATACAAAAATACATAAACTAAACTTGGCTCTCACAGTCTTGGTACCAGCTTGCACCTAAAAGGGCCAAAGGGACCAGGGAAATCGCCCAGAGTCTTACCTGTATCAAAACCCCTTTTGGGATAAGACCTGTCACCAGCCTGGCCCCAAAAGGGCCAAAGGGACCAGACCAGAGTCCCAACAGACAAGCCTGTATCAAAGCCCTCCTTTCTGAGCTAAGACTTGGCACCAGTCTGGCCTCAAAATGGCCAAAAGGACCAGCAATTGCCCCAGAGTCTATCCTGTATGAAATCTCTTCTTTTTTGCCTAAGTCTTTGCACCGGCCTGGCCCCAAAAGAGCCAAAAGGACCACGGAAAAGGCCCTTGAGTCGAGCCTGTATCAAAGCCCTCCTTTCTGAGCTAAGACTTGGCACCAGTCTGGCCTCAAAATGGCCAAAAGGACCAGCAATTGCCCCAGAGTCTATCCTGTATGAAATCTCTTCTTTTTTGCCTAAGTCTTGGCACCAGCCTGGCCCCAAAAGGGCCAAAAGGTCAGCCTCTAGGGTCATTTCCCTTGTCCTTTTCTATAACTACTATACTATAATATAATATATTTGCGAGCAATCCTTTTCGAGGATGCTGGACATAAAAATTAAGAAAAGAAACAGACTTTGTTGCGAAAATGACATGAGAGTGGCACTTGCCGAGGTGAAGCGTTTCTGAACTGGTCTTTGAAAGGCAACAGCAGAAGTCACAATTGATTTGCAGTAAATATTCATGATTATGTTTTTGTGTGAAAATGTTGTTCTTCGAACACAGTAATGTTGATGCACGGTTCATTTTGTGCACCAGTAAAATATATACCTATGTTATCAATTTGAAAAAATCATATTTTATCTTTCCAATTAAGAAGGGTTCGGTGAATGCGCTTATGAAACTGGTGGGGTTCAGTACCTCCAAAAAGGTTAAGAACCACTGATCTAGATGTATGACTGCTGGATTTTTTTTCAGGTCATTGGAAGAGCTGCCAGTTAAAGTTGCATTACTCGATTCCCCAACAATTAAAGAGGCGGTTCTATGGGCAGATGGAATGACAACCGAAATATCATGATATTGTATTGTCACACATAAGTCTCACAATAAGCAAATGATAAGCTCATTTGCTTTAATGCATTTTCCACTAAAACAGGTTCATGTCTCTGTAGTTTTTTTTTGGCTTATTCAAATGAAATAAATTAGGCACATAAGTTCAACATCTTCTGTGCTTAGAACGAGTCTGGTGATGATATGTGGATCTTGTATATTTTTGATGAGGTGGTTAAACGCTCAAGAATGTCAAATTTGCATAATATTTGTCCTTGTTGTTTTCATAATGACAGCAATGGTCTGTGGGTGACTGTGTGTTGAGGCCTACACAGAGCTGTGAAATGTCTCACTTGCAAGATTTAGATGTATGACCTTTGTTTTCTTTCTTTTTCTGATTTGAGTGCCTGAGCGAATGCGCTTGATGGTGCGAGCCGCCCACAAAGCCACAACACTAAACTTGTCAACATGGATACATTACTGGGGACTGCTGCTTCCATTGTCTTTCTGATCAAGACGGATTACTGTTCATCACGGGGCTGCAGAGGGCTCGCTTTGGGAGAGATGAAATCCAGTCCATGCATTGTGCCGCGTAGATATTCGGGATTAAGATCTGTGAGCCTTATTGAATTTCTCCCTGGGGATCAGATTAGATGTTTGGGTTTCTCAGAGTGCAAACAAAGAATAATTCACAAGTCTTCCAGAGAAAGTTTGATGAGGGAAAGTTTGAGTTTGAATGGGTTAATAAATGCTATACTTTGGAATCAGCAGTCGTATGCAGTGCTTCTTAACCGGGGGTTCAAAGTCAAGACAGAGAAAATGAAAGACGCGTTTTGCTATAGAGAAGATTGGTACTGAATTTGTTCTGAAATTGTTTCCACTGTTTTAAGTGACCTGTACCCTATCCGTTTGGGGGGTCCGAAGCGGGGTCCGAAGCGGCTCACGGAAGGTACTACCGTCCCAAAGAGGTCTAGCCCAGAGATTCTGGAGAAATCAAGACAGCAAAAAGCAGTTGGAAACATGATGATGATTTCTCAACACTGGCTTGATCTTGATCTTGATAAACCAGAATATTTGCAGTGATACTAACTTATATAAGAACAGATTTTCCTATTTAGTGATGGAAACACGTTTAAAAACCCAAATTTCCAGTGCATAATGCATCTAACGACATCCAAACCCAATGCATTAAATAAAGAGAGGTTAAAGATGCAATGTAGATGCTTTACTGAGAGGTGAAATAAATGCTGAGGAAAAAGCTGAGGATGAACAATTTCCTGTTTACTTTAGCTTTAGCCACGTCTCACAGCAACACAAACTTGGGCTTACTAAATGTCTTTTTGTGAATTTCTCAGGGCCGGCCTAGTGATGATTGATATCCACTAAAAAAAAACATATAATTTGGGCATGATTTAGATTTGATTTATTAAGAGCCCAAATATTGGTGTCAAAAAGCTCCAAGCTGAAGAGGTCTGGGTCCCAGAGACAATCGCTGAAAAGGTTGGGTCTTTCTTGTGTTTGCATGCATGTTCTCCTTCTTTAAAAAACAAACAAAACAAAAAACATTTCAATTAAAATAAAAGTCCCACTTAGTCCAAATTCTGTCAAATCTGTTCACTTCCAAATTAGGTCTGAACGCTTTTTCCATTGTCTGATGTCTGTTACTATGCAAGTCCAGTCCTTGATTTTTGGTGCTGTTTGTGTCATCTAAAATCCAAAAGTACATTCCAAAGGTATCCATTTATTGTGTCCATGGCATGAGGTTTGAGGCCCTAGTAAATAGTTCTGCAGTGCATTGTTCATTTCTGTCCAAAATGTTTGAGCAACAAGACAGTCCCAAAACATTTGCTAGTGGTTTGCCTCCTGGCAACCACATTTTCTCCAACAGTTAGCTAAAGAAATTAGTGAATAATGGGCACTTTGAGATGGTGTTATGAAAAAACAAAATTGTCCTCCACTGGGATGTACAAACAATTTCGCACTCTTCATCCGTCAAAACAAGTTTACCTGTCTTTCCCATTTATTTTTTAAATATTTAGTAGATTAGCTGTCCAGATTAGCAATTTTGATATTTTTCCCTTCAAAATATAAAATATATAAATATATAAGCCTTGATGAAAAATTTGGTCAGAGGGTTATAATTGTTACTTATTCATTGTTTAATTTATTGTTTATAATAACTAGAAATACCTATTCATAGTTCATTGTTTTATGTTGCACCGAATCACCAAGACAAATTCCTATGTTTGTGAATTCTGTTCATTGACAATGGCAATAAACCTTTTCAGATTAGTCTTGTTTTTCCAAGCCAAAGGCCTTTTTCAACATATCTAAACTTTTCTTGTGATTATCTTTTAAAATCAGGTGAAAAACCTTTTTTATTTTTGTTATCCAGACTTTAAAATGATCTAATAACTGGTTTGTCATCTGCAAGTAAAGCCTGTACAGGAACCTCCGGCACTCTCAATATTTTTATATTTTGAAAACTTAGTATGTCTCAACACACAGCACCAGCTCTCTAGTAACTGCACCAGGCATCTTTTATAGGATACTGGGCTAATTGGACTATCTCAAAAATTGTTTTACCTTAACAACAAAGAAAAAAGCTAATAGTATAAAACAGTGCCAATATAAATCATTAACTTTAATACATAAATATCTACTTTATTCAATTTACCGTGAACATTTTAATCGTGATGATATGTTTTAAAATTGTGAACCTCCTAGAACACCCGTCCAATACAACAATGTTCTGCCCCTTCTGAAGGTGCTCCGGCTCCCTGGGGGCTCTTTTGACCGGAACACCTAAAATAGCAGACACATGAGGCGAAGTCACAGTTCACTAATCTTTGTTACACTGATAATTAGACCGCGCGTCACGGTCGTTGAATTGCCATTTACAAGTTGGTTTGACTGTTGTTGTTGTTGTTGTTGTTGTTGTTGTTTTATGGCGGTTGGCATCCGAGTGTTGCATTACCGCCAGACTTTATTCCTTAGACTGTTGTTGTTGCTGTTGTTATTGTTTTATGGCAGTCGACAGCCGAGTGTCGCATTACCGCCAGACTTTATTCCCCAGACTTTGTCGTAGTCCTAAAAGTTGTTCTTCCAGTGCTTTGACCTCCAGTGCTTTGACAAAGCCCAAGAGGTCATGAGATGCCTTTGTCATTGTATCCTATAGAAGTTGTTGTTGTTGTTGTTGTTGTTGTTTTATGGCGGTTGGCATCCGAGTGTCGCATTACCGCCAGACTTTATTCCCCAGACTTTGTCGTAGTCCTAAAAGTTGTTCTTCCAGTGCTTTGACCTCCAGTGCTTTGACAAAGCCCAAGAGGTCATGAGATGCCTTTGTCATTGTATTCTATAGAAGTTCTTCCTCCCCTCAGACTTTGTCGTAGTCCTTAAAAAATCTTATTCCATTGCTTTGGAAGTACAAAGCCCATGAGGTCATGGGACTTCTCTGTTGTTTTACAAAGCCCATGAGGTCATGGGATGTCTTTGTCGTTTTATCCTTTAGAAGTCCTTCTTCCATCACTTTGGCGTTTCTAGGCCCATGAAGTCAAAGCGCGTTAGAACATCCTCTTGCTCCTCATCCTCGGCTCAGTCTCCAACACCCCCCACCTCTATAAACGTTTACCCAGCCCTGTGCTACATAAGTAAGCAACCACAGCCTGACACAAACCCTGTGACTGGATCGCCAGAACGTTCCGCAGATTGAACTCCCGCCCATTATTCCGAAACCACAAGGCCAACCCGGCCCTTTCTCTATCATAAGCCTCACAGCAAATCAGCACATGCACGACAGTCTCTGGCACCCGACAGTGACCACACAGACCGGTCGGATGTTTGCCTATCCTACTCAGTGACCAATTGAGTCCAGTATGGCCAATCCTCATGCGGGCGAAGGCCCTTTCCTCCCACGCGTTCCTGCCCATAGACCCGCAAGGACCCACACTACCCTGTATGTGATAGAGATGCCGTCCAGTAACACAGTGGCTCCAAAATTCCTGCCAAAGGCCGACCACATGACTCTTGATAACGGGCTTGATTTCAGATTTGCTTAACTCAACCGCCACATCAATTGATGGCCACCTAAGGGAACGTTTAGCCAGTGTATCAGCCATTTCGTTACCATCCACCCTCACATGCGCAGGGACCCAAATGAAGGAAACCCTCACATCCTTCCTGGACAGGGAGAGCATCAGACAGAAGATGCCATTCAACACATCCTGTCTGCAATCCGATTTCCCAGATTTAATGCTTTGCAATGCAGAAAGGCTGTCAGAGGCCACTACAATGCCGCAACACTGCAAAGCAGATTCCGCCCATTCCAATGCCAACCGTATCGCTATGAGTTCCGACGTGAAAACAGAAAGGCGATCTGTCAACCTCTTCTTGACTCTGTCGGCGTCACTTAAGTCTCCATAGTACATGCCACGCTCTATCACGGTGTCTTACGCAATGCATTCTGGGATTGAAACACGCCCAGCAGTGTCATCATTACAAACATGGCGGCGCCCGTGTCCCCCGCATGTTCCCCCCGCTCGCCTTTGCTACCAAAATAAAGGATAGCGGGGGATAAAAGGTCAATTGAAATATCTTAAAATTGTGAGATTTAGTCTCCCGATCGGGTTGATCGAGACGTTTTCCGTCATTGACTGTTGAAGCCTGACCCCTGGTGGTCACTCCGACCCAAATAATAGCAAAATTTGGATCATTTTTTTTTTGCCTTCAAAGTAAAAAAAATAAGAATTTGCCTACCGTCCGACCCACTTGAAAAATGTTGACTCGGGTTACAGCTAACAGACAATTTATTTGGGGTAGCCTAAGTATAGAAACACGCGTGATCCGATCACCGTAGGATTGGTTGTCAAAAAGGAAATTCAGTTTTCGAAGAATCACTACTGGACAACAGTTTAATTCTGGAGATGATAAAATATCCGCCTTATTGTCAGAAGAATGACCCTACTGGAAGACTTCAGACTTGTGGGCAGCCACCGATTCGAACAGTGCGACTGAATCATCATTTTGGAGTTTTAGAGCTGAAGCTTCCCCAAAAGTGTCACTCCATAAACCACATGTCTTTGGGTAAATGAGGAAGTGGAGCTATTGACTTTAAGTGCATACGACAGGTTAGACAACACATTTCACTAAAATGTAGTGAACATGATTATATTTAAGATTTGACTGAATATTTTGCCTTGTACAGTTTGTAATGTTACTTCCTGTTTGAACATGGGCAGCGGTAGAGGTAATTCCACAACTGTTACCTAGCACCCATGAAGTAAACAAGAGCCAAAATCCATATAAATTACACAAAGGTTATGATTTGACCATAATAACCCTATTATTTTGCTGAATGACTGTTTAAACTGTCAGAAGATTGTGCCAGTCGCATTTATCTCTTAGATAAAAAAAAAAAAAATCAAAATGTCTTCTGGAAGACCTCCTGTCTGGTACCTGTGCCTAAGACACCGCGCCCCAAAGACCTCAACAGCTTCAGGCCAGTGGCTCTCACGTCCCACCTGATGAAGACACTGGAGCGGCTGGTCCTGGACCACCTCTGCTCCACCGTGAGCTCAGCCATGGACCCGCTGCAGTTTGCATATCGGCCTGGCATCGGAGTGGAGGACGCCGTCATCTCCCTGCTGCACCGCTCTCTCTCTCACCTGGAAAAGCCTGGCAGCTCTGTGAGGATCCTGTTCTTCAATCTTTCCAGCGCCTTCAACACCATCCAGCCGCTGCTCCTGAGGGACAAGCTGGAGACGGCTGGTGTGGAGTATGACCTGGCAGAGTGGATCCTGGACTACCTCACGGACCGACCCCAGTTTGTGAGAGCCCGGAACTGTGTGTCTGACACTCGGACCTGCAGTGTGGGGGCGCCCCAGGGCACTGTCCTCGCGCCCTTTCTCTTCACCCTTTACACTGCAGACTTCAGACATGACACGGACAGCTGTGTCCTGCAGAAGTTCTCTGATGACTCTGCCATCATCGGACTCATCACGGACGACGATGACGCGGAGTACAGAGGACTGGCGCAGGACTTTGTGGACTGGTGTCAGCGGAACCACCTCCTCATCAACGCGGGGAAGACCAAGGAGATGGTGGTGGATTTCCGCAGACGCCACCCCACTGCCCCCTCACCAGTGAACATCCAGGGACGGGACATTGAGAGAGTGGACTCATACAAGTACCTGGGTGTTCATCTGAACCACAAACTGGACTGGACTCATAACACAGACGCACTGTACAGGAAGAGCCAGAGTCGGCTCTACCTCCTGAGGAGACTCAGGTCTTTTGGAGTGACAGGGCCACTCCTGAAGACCTTCTACGACTCTGTGGTGGCACCGGCCCTCCTGTACGATGTGGCCTGCTGGAGCAGCAGCATCACAGAGAGGGAGAGGAAGAGGCTGGACAAAGTCATCAAGAAGTCCAGCTCCGTCCTGGGCTGTGCTCTGGACTCGGTGCAGGAGGTGGGGGACAGGAGGGTCCCGGCTAGATTCACATCTATGCTGGACCATGAGTGTCACCCCCTGCAGGACACTCTCTCCGCTCTGGAGAGCAGCTTCAGTGAGAGACTGATCCACCCTCGATGTGTGAAGGAAAGGTTCCGTAGGTCTTTCCTTCCTGCTGCTGTCAGACTTTATAACAAACACTGTTAGTACTGAACACTCGTAATACTGACCTAACCTAATACTGATGTGCAATTCTGTCATATGTGCTATTGCTGTTGGAATTCATGTGCAATTCATGTGCAATTACTGTGAAATTCATGTGCAATCTATGTGCTGTCGTGACACATATTCATGTGCAATTGCTGTCGTGATCACATGCAATGGTATTTATTTATTTATTTATTTGTCTATGGGAGTTTTTATTTATTTATAGGAGATCTTCTACTGAAAGTGTTTTTCAGACTTCCTATAAGTGATCTGTTCTTCTGTATCTACCTCTGTATCTGCCTGCGTTGCACCAATGAAATTTCCCCATGTGGGACAATAAAGGAATATCTTATCTTATCTTAAACTAAGTCATAATTAGAAAAACAGGAGAAGCTGTCAAATAGACTTTAAATAGCTGTGGTGTTAAACCGCAGTTAAATGAATCACAAAGCCAGCTCAGTTTAGTTTAAAGCAGACGCTGAATTGGCCACAAACAAATGAGAACAGGCTTAACGTGTTTACAGCGTTGCTGGCTGAACAGTTGCATATTTATTTAACATATCTGTTTAACTGTTGAGACACTCTTTCCATTGTTTCTTGTAGCTAAGTTGGTAACAACCGTGTCAATGATTGAAAACATTAGAATGAAATGCATTGTGTGGAATGTACTTGCCTGAAGTGTGTAGAGTAGTGTGTGGTGAAGTGTGGCTCCAAACGTTCTAAGAAATGGGACACCGCGCACCCGTGGCTCATCCTGAACCCCGTGGCTCATCGTGCACCCGTGGCTCATCCTGAACCCCGTGGCTCATCGTGCACCCGTGGCTCATCCTGAACCCCGTGGCTCATCGTGCACCCCGTGGCTCATCGTGCATCCCGTGGCTCATCGTGCACCCCGTGGCTCATCGTGCATCCCGTGGCTCATCGTGCACCCGTGGCTCATCCTGAACCCCGTGGCTCATCGTGCACCCGTGGCTCATCGTTCACCCAGTGGCTCATCGTGCACCCCGTGGCTCATCGTGCATCCCGTGGCTCATCGTGCACCCCGTGGCTCATCGTGCATCCCGTGGCTCATCGTGCACCCGTGGCTCATCCTGAACCCCGTGGCTCATCGTGCACCCGTGGCTCATCCTGAACCCCGTGGCTCATCGTGCATCCCGTGGCTCATCGTGCACCCCGTGGCTCATCGTGCATCCCGTGGCTCATCGTGCACCCGTGGCTCATCCTGAACCCCGTGGCTCATCGTGCACCCGTGGCTCATCCTGAACCCGGTGGCTCATCGTGCATCCCGTGGCTCATCCTGAACCCCCTGGCTCATCGTGCACCCCGTGGCTCATCGTGCATCCCATGGCTCATCGTGCACCCCGTGGCTCATCGTGCATCCCGTGGCTCATCGTGCACCCGTGGCTCATCCTGAACCCCGTGGCTCATCGTGCACCCGTGGCTCATCCTGAACCCCGTGGCTCATCGTGCACCCGTGGCTCATCGTGCATCCCGTGGCTCATCCTGAACCCCGTGGCTCATCGTGCACCCAGTGGCTCATCGTGCACCCAGTGGCTCATCGTGCATCCCGTGGCTCATCGTGAACCCTGTGGCTCATCGTGCATCCCGTGGCTCATCGTGCATCCCGTGGCTCATCGTTCACCCAGTGGCTCATCGTGAACCCCGTGGCTCATCGTGCACCCCGTGGCTCATCGTGAACCCAGTGGCTCATCGTGAACCCCGTGGCTCATCGTGCACCCCGTGGCTCATCGTGCACCCCGTGGCTCATCGTGCACCCCGTGGCTCATCGTGCACCCAGTGGCTCATCGTGCACCCCGTGGCTCATCGTGCACACCATGGCTCATCGTGAACCCCCTGGCTCATCGTGAATCCCGTGGCTCATTGTGCATCCCGTGGCTCATCGTACACCCCGTGGCTCATTGTGAACCCAGTGGCTCATCATGCACACCGTGGCTCATCGTGAACCCAGTGGCTCATCGTGAAACCCGTGGCTCATCGTGAACCCCGTGGCTCATTGTGAACCCCATGGCTCATCGTGAACGCGCATTAGAAGTGCACAAGTACTCAAGTTTTATTTTGTCAACATTTCTATACAAACTACAAGTAAAACTATGAAACATATTTACCACATGTTCTTTACCCACAAACTAAGTCATTCGAAAAACCTGAGAACCTGTCATATAGACTTTAAGAGAAGAGCTTCAGGTTGTACAGTTCCTTTTTTTTGTTTTTGAATAAACTGTGACATTTTCTAAACTTTGCTTATTGTAGAGACCAATTGTATTTAATTCATAATATGTCTTATTTTTATCATGCATATTCAATTATTCCAGATGTTTTTGCAAATGTGTATTATTATCATTATATTTTTTTATTTGTTCTGTTGAACACAGACGGGCAAATACCAAACTGATGTTTCACAGGCAATTGAAAACCAAGATACTGGGGCCCCGCTTCTTGTTTACATCATGTCTTCATGTGATTCTGTTCATTCAGTTTGGCTTTGGGATTTACCATCTGCTTTTGTTCAGTTCCCTCTGTGTATGTGTCCACGCTTCCTGTGTGCGCCTCCACTTCTCTGTCTCCATGTAGAGCTAAACACATGACATGAGAGCAGAGGGCCGGAGCAGCAGACGGGACCACCCAGAGCAGAGAGGCCCGGACACACACACGCTCACACACACACGCACACAGAGACACACACACAAACGCACACACACAGAGACACACAGACACTCGCACAGACACACACACACACACATGCACACACATACAGACACACACACATGCACACACACGCACACTCGCTCACACAGACACACACACACACACATACAGACACACGCACACACACACATACACACACACTCTCGCTCACACAGACACACACACATGCACACACACACCTGCATGCACACACTCGCTCACACAGACACACACACACATGCACACACACACACTCGCTCACACAGACTCACACACAGACACGCACACAAACATGCGCACACACAGAGACACACACACACTCGCTCACACAGACACACACACACACATACACACACTTTTGTAATGGGAGAAAGGCTACTGTCATCCTTGACATACAGGATCGTCATTATTCTAATATTAAATGTTAACAATGATTAAGAAGTGGTCTGCAAGGGAACTTAGGGGTTCTAAAAGCTGGGTCACTTTCTTAAATACATTTAGCTTTTGCTGGCCATTTTAAATATTTCCATTGTTTTTATTTGTACTCTAATACATAAAATACATTAATTCTGTAAATATTCAATCACTAAAATGTGGCTGTGCATCTTTACACTATTCAGTCAAAGAACTGGTTCTCCTCCTGAAGAACTATCTGGTTCTCCTCCTGAAGAACTGGTTCTCCTCCTGAGTGGCTCCAGCTCCACTGTCTCCCTCGCGTCCGTCTGTCCGTCTGAGGGAGTCAGATCTCTCCTTCACTGTGGAACTCCTCCAGGTTTCTACTTTTTCCCAAGGAGGTTTTTTGTACTTTTTCCTGGCCGAGAAGGAGGGTCTAAGGACACGGGATGCTGGGACATTGCCAAGTCCCTATGAACATTGTTTAATCAGTTTTTCATTGTCGCCCTCCGAGACAAATGAAGCCTGCGTAAGTTCACCTGGAAGACCTAACTTAAATCTGCGTGGAAGGACCTCCATGGAAGGACCCCTCTCCCCAACGCCATCATCGCACTCAAGCGGGCGTCCGCCTGTCCGTCTGTGAGAGTCAGATCCCTCCTTCACCATGGACTCTTCCAGGTTTCTAATTTTTCCCAAAGAGGTTTTTGCAGTTTTTCCCGGCCAAGAAGGAGGGCGTAGGACAGGGGACGTCTGCATCATGGCCCCCGCACCTGCTCCTCATCCTCAATCAACGCTCTCAAGTCACTCCTCCCCTCTCCCAATCAGCGCCCAGGCGGTCGCATTTAAACCCCCAGGCAGATGGCTCGGCCTTTCAAACCGTACTGCAACCCACCACCTCTCCTCCTCCTCCTCTGCATTCCCCTCATCCTCTCTATCTTCTCTCCACAGCTACAACCACCAGTCTCCAGTCTCCGGGGTATCTAATTCAATCAGATTATGGAGTGCCTCTGATCGCTACGCCTTCCACCGGGATCTGAGCGCCAAATAAACTTTGCAATAAAGTTTGCTAAAACATCTTTTCTGCTTTCTGTGTCTGAGTCTCTCCAGGGTGAACTACTGTTGTGGTTTTGGGCGTTACAAAAATAAATGAAATTGAATTGAATTGGCTGTGATTGGTGACTAAATGTTGACTCCTCGTTAATGCAGCGCACTTGTTTCCTTTGTTTTATATTTAATCTCTTTAATTCCTTGTACTTGGTGAGCATAATTTACATTTCTCCTGTTTGAAGTCACGGCTCTCCACTTCTTCATAGTTCATAGACTCCGCTAGAAATTGATTTACTGGCAGCAGAGGGAATAACATGGGGAGAGGATGCATGTAGCTTTCCTCTTACATGCTATTGTAAGTGCGCAGTTATAATGAAAGTGATTTCAGAAATGCTCAGAACGAGTCTGTTGATGATTTTTGGACTTAAAAACAGCACAGAAGATCTTCTAGCGCCACCTAAGATGTCACAAAACTGGGTCAAGATTCATCAAATCAAGATTCATCAAACAAGTTTGATTGAAGCTAAATACAACTCTGCTATGTTTTTAATGATAACAATGTTGGAATATGGTTATAAGCTCAAATATGTAAATTTTGCATAATATGGTGACTTGCAATACTATTTGGACCCCTGGAACCTTTTCCACAGTTTGTCACGACCAGAGACTTTTTTCTTTTGTGAAAGAGCAACACAAAGTGGCCCACGATTGTACAGTCAAAGGACAATTATACACGATTTCCTGATGAAAAATACAAAACTGATCAGTGCAGAGTTCAAAAGTATTGAGTTGCCCTGAGTCGTTACCTTTTTCTCTGCAATTACAGGTGTAGGTTTTCTGGGGTATTTCTCCACCAGATTTACACCTACAGACTGACATTTGTGCCCATTCTTCTTTTCAAAACAATTCAAGCTCAGTCAGATTTGATGGACAGCGTTGGTGAACAGTGGCGGTTTTTGTGGTGGTTGAGGTGCCCAAGGGGCGGCAGGAGGAGACGGATGCACTGCGCAATAAAGGCCAGATTTGTGTAGTGCACGACTAACTTTATCCCTAACCTGTCTGGTGTGCTCCTTGGACTTCATGATGCTGTTTCCACCCCAACATGCTCTTAACAAACGTCTGTGGCCTTCTCACAGTATATGCATTTACAGTGAGATTAGATTACACACCGATGGACAACGTCTGACAGCCATTGTTTGCACTCAGGGAAAAGGGTTTGGATATTTTGCACACTGCACAGTTTTCAGTTTTGTTTTTTAAATCTGTAAATCTTGTAAAATTTTCCTTCCACTTCATTGTTTTGTGCAACTTTGTTTGTAGTTGTGACGTGACAAAATATTGCAGAGTTCAGGGGTACAAATACTTTTACAAGCCACTGTATGTCCTTTCAGTTTGGGTTCATAACAGTTTACTCATGTGACACACACGTCTCCTCTCAGCTCTTTCTGTTGCTCCTCAGCAGACAGAAGCAGGAGGAGACAGAAGCAGGAGGAGACAGAAGCAGGAGGGGACAGAAGCAGGAGGAGACAGAAGCAGGAGCAGACAGAAGCAGGAGCAGACAGAAGCAGGAGCAGACAGAAGCAGGAGGAGACAGAAGCAGGAGCAGACAGAAGCAGGAGCAGACAGAAGCAGGAGCAGACAGAAGCAGGAGGAGACAGAAGCAGGAGGAGACAGAAGCAGGAGGAGACAGAAGCAGGAGGAGACAGAAGCAGGAGCAGACAGAAGCAGGAGCAGACAGAAGCAGGAGGAGACAGAAGCAGGAGGAGACAGAAGCAGGAGGAGACAGAAGCAGGAGCAGACAGAAGCAGGAGGAGACAGAAGCAGGAGCAGACAGAAGCAGGAGGAGACAGAAGCAGGAGGAGACAGAAGCAGGAGGAGACAGAAGCAGGAGGAGACAGAAGCAGGAGCAGACATAAGCAGGAGGAGACAGAAGCAGGAGGAGACAGAAGCAGAAGGAGACAGAAGCAGGAGGAGACAGAAGCAGAAGGAGACAGAAGCAGGAGCAGACATAAGCAGGAGCAGACAAAAGCAGGAGGAGACAGGAGCAGGAGCAGACAGCAGCAGACAGCAACAGGAGCAGACAGGAGCAGACAGGGACAGGAGCAGTGTGTTTGCAGGGATAATATTGATTTGGATGGTCGGGAGCACTGTTACTCTTTTGCTGCTCTGCCTGTTTTTACGAGCGTCATAAACTAACAGTGGATGCCTCCCGCGCACCGCCATCAGGCCTTTTATAAATTGCCCCATTACCCACCTTTCCACTGGTTACTCCTGGAACATTAGCAATTACACTCAGCCGGGTCGGACTCATAAAACCTATAATGGTGTGATTTAAGGGCGAGCAGGACCGGAGCTGGTGGCTGTCAGTGCAGAAGGCTCTGTCTGTGCATTTTCCAAATCGATTTGTTTGCTGCCGTCAGAAGACGGCTGCTGGGACTAGAGGTTTTCATGGTTAACCAATTAACTGTCACTAAGTCCCTAACCACATGACGACATTTTACCCAGTTAACTGGCACATTTCATCCTGCCTTGTTTTCTACTTGTAATTACACAATTGTGCAGAAGGCGCCCACGTGCCTTTATAAAATATTGACGTCTCACTCTGTGAAAAAAGTTTGCTGAAACTCCAATACAGTGGATTTATCTCATAAATACTGAGCAATGGTTATGGTTTATTTGACATAGAATTCACAAAAAAGATTATTTTACTTTTTGCATCAAATGGAGAATAATTCATCTTTTACCTGCTTTTGAAGTGCTTTATTTATAATCACTACAACTGAGTGTCAAACCAACGTTTAAAGAAGCTTTTATTCAGCCGTGTTGTGCACCGTTCAAAGACACTGTCACTGCTCCTCGTAATGCAAAGTGATCTATGTATGACTCCAGCAGTAAAAAATCACTGCGTTGATGCAACTGGTTAACTGACTATCGACCGTGAAGGTATTCAACTATCGATTAAAGAAAAAAACCTAAAGCGTGCACCCCAAGTATGGACACAGTGCCAACAATTTTTTGAAAGAATTGTATGTGTTTGCACTAAAATAAGGAAAATACAGATATTAAAGGTAGACTCACTGTTCTGCAGATATTTTAAAAGCAGCTTTTATGCTCAGAATGAGACTACTGTGTGCTGTTTGCGTCTAATTATAGGTGTTTTATTGGGCTCTGTGAAGCAGGAAGTGTGCTCTTAGCTTGCTAGTTTTTGTTAGATTTACCATGATGCTAAACTCTGCACTCTAAACTCATTGTTATTAGGATGCTTAAAATGCAAACAGTTGGATCAATATTGTGTTTTAGAATGTCAAAAACATAAAATAATGACCTATGGTTTTCACAGATTATAACTATTGTAATGTGAAATGACTGGATGAATTTGTGATTTGTGAGAAACTACTAGAAATACCTCGAGATACTACTATTACTAGTATACTAATACTTTTCAACTAATTTCCAGAACACTAAATAGCAGACAAAAGCATACTATGTCTTCTTTAAGATGAAATAAAGGGTCATCTTAACCGACCGTTTGATAAAACTGTTTATGTACTTAAAGTACTTATACAAATTCAAATGACTTTCCAATAACATAGTACACTTTTAGTTCTCAGTTCTTGATGACTCTTTAAAGATATCTTCTATTCCTGACACATGTGGTCTGTCTGAATAAACTCTGCAGTTGTGGTGTGTTTCATATTCTTTTTTCTTACAAACTCACTATTCCAATCCAAAGTGATGCACAAAGGCCACCATAACACAAATAAACACATGTAAGTACGCTCTAAATATAAGAGATGGAAGTGGTGACCCGCCGCAGCCCTGCACACAGTGTGGTCCTCACGCTCTGTAATGATCCGACCAGTGCGGCCCCAAGTTGGGAACCAAGTCCTGCTGTGGTCTCATTCAGACAACCACCTCAGCCCGAGTGCAGTCTGTGGGTGGGATGGCCGGCCAGTCCCTGGACCTGGTCCCTGGGCCTGGTCCCTGGGCCTGGTCCCTGGGCCTGGAGAGCGTAGAGAGCGGAGCGTTGGAGGTTTGCATCGGGAGAGGCTCTGATGTGGTTTAAGTGGTGCACCATCAGGGCTCGTCACTGAATGTGGTGCCACAGAAGGGCAAATGTGGACTTTCCTGTTGCCTGGCACGTCATCTGGTTTAAACTGATGACTGCAGCCGGCCGCAGACAAAGCCACTGCCCATTGAGCCAAGTTTGTCCCTGCTTCCTCAATGGTACTTCCCATACAGTTCAGTTCTTCCCCTCTGCTCTGCTGCCACAAAATAAAAATAAAAATGGCCACATTTATGTAGCGCTTTTCTACCTCAAGGCTCTCAAAGCACTTTGTGTCAAGGAACCAGTCTCCCATTTGCACACCAGTGTACACAGACACTGGCAAGCAGATTACGTGTCTTGCCGAAGGACACAATGGCAGTATTCCAGCAAACGTTTGAATAATAATAATGCCGACCAAACGCAGTGTTAAAATAAATGGACATACCAATTAAATATATAATAGAATAAAGATGAGAAATTAGGTGGACTGGAGAGGAAATGTAATTCAGGATCCCTTGTGGAGCAGGCCACATTCATCAGCATTTACATTTTTCTATTTACAATTAGAAATAGACATAATGAAAAGGGGGACTTGAGGGTTTTCTCTAAAGAAAATAAATCAAATTAAAATAATTTGATATAATAATGAAGAAAACATAAGCAACAAACAAAACAAGACCAGAGAATGAAACGTTAAAATAAAAAGGAAATAAGAAATAATATGTCAGTCAGGCATATGTCAGGCAATGTATCGATCACACCTGTCACAATGTCTATTAAATTTGTCCATGTTTAAGTCCAACATTATCTCAGTCCAGTCGGCTCATTTCCCATCATCCATGTCTTCGTTATTGCCTTTTTCGCTGCAGCCAAAAGTACACTTCACAGATATCTATTAATCATCTCCATGGCTGGAGTTCTACAGCACAGAAGACACGCAAAGTCAGGACCCCAGAGCGCCGTGCATCTTCATCATAAAGCCACAAACCACTCTATTGAAGATAGTGAGGTGAAGATTCTTAGCAGGAAGAAAAGATGGTTTGAAAGAAGGGTTAAGGAGGCCATTTTTTGTTTATTCCTATATGCATTTTGTCATTGTTCTTTAGACAAGAAATAAAAAAAATCTTAATATGTAAAAGAAAGAGCCACTTAAAAACAGATCAGAAACTACACATGTCTTAGAAGAACATGGAACGCTTTGGTAGAATGCTGACATAGCCAAGGAGAGGAGAGAAAAGGCTGCGATGACAAGCACAAGTGCAGTGCGTGCGCTCCAGGCTCTGCTCTGTCGGGGATCTCCTGCTGCTGCAGAGAGCCTCTGCAGCGGAGGCCACCTTCCTGTGATAAACGGAGCCTGTGTGGTCAGCTGCCACCGCTGCGCTGCACTCTGTAATCAAGAGCCACCAGTTGTGTTTCTATGTAATGTAGAGTCAACTCAAAGAGAAAGGCTGAAGGGATAAATGCCAAAGGGGCTTAAGTAAACGGAATATAGGCATAAGATAAGATAAGATAAGATATTCCTTTATTGTCCCACATGGGGAAATTTCATAATTTCATTAAAGGACACATAATATGTTAAATGGACTTTTGGCCTAACCATGTTCCAAAATTGGTCCCTCATCAAAAACATACCTGGAGTTGTATCCTGCTTCATTCGTGCTAGTTTCATTAATCCTGTTCACACGCTCGTCTTCTCTGCTCTCTGTGCTTGAGATTCAAAGGTCTTCTGTGCTGTTTCTGTCAATTTCTGCCTCAAATCACGTTGATTACAACAAGCTTACATTAGCATGTCGGGGCAACCTAGCTTTTGTTTATCTCCTCAGAGCATGTTTAAAGGCCATTAACACTGGGTTCTGTGTACAGTACCTGGCTAGCTCAGTGTTAATATCAGTGCTTCCCGTCTAATTCTATCTCTATGGAGTTTTCACTAAGTCCGTCTAAAATTAATAAATACTAGTGACATTATTCGGCCCCGCCCACTTTCCCCCTCTTTTTGACATGGATCAGCACTTCCGTTGTAATCACACTTCCGGTCGAGCGAGAACTCCGTTGGTTTAATTGTAGAACAAGGGGGGAAATACTGCTGCTAAATTTGTTAAAATGTCCATGTCCAATGTGACCAACAAGTCAACAATGCACTGATTCCCTGGTCGGCCTGAAAACTGCTTTTTAGTCTGTGTAGAACATATTTTCTCTCAAGGTTGGCAGCCCTGTGTTCTCAAATACAACCAGAAGCAGGATTACATCTGAATATGATCAGGCAGTGGGGGGATCTCTCATGGGGCATGACAACACAGGGACGTTAAAAACTTTACAAAACAGGTAAAAACTTCTCCTAAGGACACTTACTGTGTTCGTAAAGGGACGTGTTTCTCAGTCAGTGGGTTTACATGCAAACAAAAAAAACGAATAGTTGCTTTAATCCGATACAATCAGACATCTTCATAAATACCTCACTCCGATAGAAATCGCGTTCAAAATCTCCGATTGAGATACCCAGATTATGCAGTTGCGTAATAGCACTGAAACTAGACAAGGCTTGTGCGCATGCTCCACGACCCACGCTGACGTATGACCCTGGAAACAAGGGCACTTTATCTGCACAGTAACTAACGCGGACATTAAGAGATGAACAAAACTATCCATCTTGCTGTTGTTCAAAAATGCGCATTATAGTTGTTATATGTGAGGCAAAAGGTCAGCCGGAATGGGGGGTTGTATTAGTCCGCTGAAACGACGCATATCGCCACCTAGTGTTAGGAGGACGACACGTTCTAGTCAGGAATTCGACTTTCTCGTCTGCCTCGTCTGCATTTATACTTGGACAAGGACAGAGCTTGTCCAAGACCTCAAAACCGAATGTTTGTTTGCATGTAAACGCTAATGTGAGTGCTAGGGATCACACTCCTCAGCCTCCCGGGTAAAGTCTATTTCAAGGTACTGGAGAGGAGAATCCGACCGATAGTCGAACCTCGGATTCAGGAGGAGCAGAGTGGTTTTCGTCCCGGTCGTGGAACACTGGACCAGCTCTATACCCTCCAACGGGTGCTCGAGGGTTCATGGGAGTTTGCCCAACCAGTCCACATGTGCTTTGTGGATCTGGAGAAGGCTTTCGACCGTGTCCCTCGGGGTGTCCTTTGGGGGGTGCTCCGGGAGTACGGGGTCCGGGGCCCTTTGCTCAGGGCTGTCCGGTCCCTGTATGACCGGAGCAGGAGCTGTGTTCGCATTGCCGGCAGTAAGTCAGACCTGTTCCCAGTGCATGTTGTACTCCGCCAGGGCTGCCCTTTGTCACCGGTTCTGTTCATAGTTTTTAAAGACAGAATTTCTAGGCGCAGTCAGGGGTCGGAGGGTGTCCGGTTTGGGGACCACAGGATTCCATCTCTGCTGTTTGCAGACGATATTGTCCTGATGGCTCCATCAAACCCGGACCTGCAACATGCACTGGGACGGTTTGCAGCCGAGTGTGAAGCGGCTGGGATGAGAATCAGCACCTCCAAATCCGAGGCCATGGTTCTCGACCGGAAAAAGGTGGCTTGCCCTCTTCAGGTGGGTGGGGTGTCCTTGCCCCAAGTGGAGGAGTTCAAGTATCTCGGGGTCTTGTTCACGAGTGAGGGAAGGATGGAGCGTGAGATCGACAGGCGGATCGGTGCAGCGGCTGCAGTGATGCAGTCGCTGCATCGGACCGTTGTGGTGAAGAGGGAGCTGAGCCGAAAGGCAAAGCTCTCTATTTACCGGTCGGTCTACGTTCCTGCCCTCACCTATGCTCATGAGCTTTGGGTAGTGACCGAAAGAACAAGATCGCGGATACAAGCGGTCGAAATGAGTTTCCTCCGCCGTGTGGCTGGCCGCTCCCTTAGAGATAAGGTGAGGAGCTCGGCCACACGGGGGGAGCTCGGAGTAGAGCCGCTGCTCCTCCACGTCGAGAGGAGCCAGCTGAGGTGGCTCGGGCATCTGTTCCGGATGCCTCCTGGGCGCCTCCCTCGGGAGGTGTTTCAGGCATGTCCCACCGGGAAGAGGCCCTGGGGAAGACCCAGGACACGCTGGAGAGATGTCTCTCAGCTGGCCTGGAAACGCCTCGGGATCCCCCCGGAGGAGTTAGAGGAAGTGTCTGGGGAGGAGGAAGTCTGGGAGTCCCTGCTCAGACTGCTGCCCCCGCGACCCGGCCCCGGATAAAGTGGAAGAAGATGGATGGATGGATGGATGTAATTGAAGTAAATAATCTACTTATCTTCATACCTACTCCTATTATCTGTCTCTGACACAAGTGAGTCATTCTGTGTACGTTATAGAACACATTTGTGTGCATTGTTGAGTGAAATTTTGGAAAAAGACAAACATTATTTAAAAGTAATTTAAAGTTATAACACAAGGAACCCCAGGAAAAATAACGACTGTGCTAATTGGGATCCACAATTAACACAATAAGCAACAAAAATGGACGTATTGTCAAGCATCCATGTCTTCTTAACTATGCTCCGAATGCCCTCACCCCAGGCACTTCCTCCAGCCCCGGCAGTAGATACAGGTAATCCAACATCTGCAGGGACAGTCCACTCATATTTCCTTCCATGCAGCCCCAGATGGCTCTGGTGGCGATGAGGCGTCGGGGGCCTGTGCCGAGACACATCTGGTGGAGCATATGTTTACCATGACATAGTTTATGCTATTAGCTCATTAACATTCATTACTATAGGCTGCTTTGTACTCACACGACCTGGACCAGCTCAAGACTGAACCACAATCATCTGTGCCTGCCCTGACTGCATGTGCTGCTGAGTATAGGACTCTGTTATTATCAGAGATACACACAACGTAATGACCACCAGCTGCCCGCCAATCACCCACTGAGAAAGAACACCACGCAGCTCCAAATACATGACTTGGATTATAATGACATTTGACATTTTGATACACATGATGAGAGCCTGCAATGTTCTATTGTTCTACTGAGCCAAGGCATTTGGCGATAGTGCAGCCAATTTGTGGCATCACACAGGTGTTAAAGGAGGATCCGCCCCCTGCTGGTCTCCATGGAAATGTTATTGCTTTGTCTGGAATGTTCCACGATATGGCATCAGACTTAGCTATCATGTATTCATTCAATAAAAGATTTTTGCCAGAAAAAACAAAACAAAAAACATGTAACCTTGCTTTGAGCTGAGTCGCCCCTCCATAGAGCTGACCTGTAACGTGGCACAAATAAGTTAAATGCTGTATTGTTGGACTTAACCGATAAACTGAAAAATCTCCATTCAGACAGGAAGGAGGCTGGTGAGGGGACTCCAAGTTCTTCAATTACTCCAAGTACTTTGAGGGTATTTTTTTTCAATACAGATGCTGCGGTCTAAGCCTATGGGTCAAGGTAAATAAACATAGAAGTTCCATGGTTGATGCTAGGGCTTTTCACAAGACAAATGTTCTTGTGTCAACCTGCGCTGTGCTGGTCAGATACGCACCACACTAAACCGTAGTGGGTGTAATAGGCAAGTGAAATGCTCAAAATATGTGCCGATCTTGCCCCATTCAGAGTGTAAATCCTGCATTAACGTCAGCAGTGATCACCAGCAGTTTGTCCTTATTCCTGCAGCTGGAACCTCACACAAACTCATCAAAGATATGTGCATTCGTTTAATGACGCATTGGATAATTAAAGACAGCCCATAGTGGTAGAATTACCCAGCTCTTATCTTGATTAGGAGCTGCTATGTCTTGTTGCATACAATAGAAGTGCTGCGCGTGATGACTGAAAGAGTTGCTGCCTGTAACTGCTCTGTGGGTTCTGGCAGGCCCAGCCCTGTGTTAAGTGGCTTCTTGAGTTTATCCAGCGAGGTCAGGGAGAAAATAAAAACATCACGCGAGATCTACTATTACAGCCCGCCAACATGACAGCCGCCTGTTTTTGTGCTTCTGACAGAGGGCCCACTTTTAATGGTCGGGTCTGGCTGCAGGATAAACAAACCGTCATGGGGTTAGTGTAGCCGTGTGTGCGTTCTCTCCAGCCCAAGCCAAGCAGCCAAGCAGGCGGAGGGGAGGCACCAGCAGCAGCAGCAAGCAGCAGCAGCAGCGGTGGTGGTTTTGGCGGCGGGGCAGATTACAGCACAGAGCAGGGCTGTGGTTTGCGCTGCACACTCACTCTCTGACTCTGTTCGTCTGACACATTCTCACACAGAGCATTTCCTGAGCTCTCACACAACAGACAACGCCATACTGCCATGTCTCTGCAGCCCAGGAAATAGCGCTGACACCACTAACATTTCAAACTTGTCCATCCATACTGATTTGTATACACCAGTGATGATAAATTCTTTTTGTAATGCAATGTAATTGTCAACACCAAATAATAGTCTTTTTTATTGTTACTATGTGGTCTTAAACTAGTCTTGATCTTCTAAAACTATTCAGGAAAGGTCTAATTTTGTCTTGTCTCAGGTGATTTTCGTTTCAGTATCTCCCTCAATTCTGTATCTTATTTTGAATCTAGTTGTATTTGTTCCCAACCAGTAGCAGAAGTATGTTAAAGTGCAATGTCACACAGAAAATCAATACTTATTGTGCAAGAATTGTGTTTTCAAAAACGTGAATGGTTTGTTCACAAAAATTTACAATTGTACTGTTTTGTTGCAAGCAGAACATAACTAAATACTGCATTACAAGACTGAAAACCAGGCTCCACAAGCCCTCTACGCACTGGACAAGCCCTCAAAACTTTAAGGGGGAATGGACTTTGTCTGCGGTGGGTGAGTCTGATTCTAAAATATAATAGTTGAAAATTAGACTAATTAGACTTGTTAAAACTGTCTGCCACTGGGCTAACCTTTATTAGCACACATTAATAATGTAAACTAGCATTAGCCAGCTGCTAACTAGCTAAAAGAAAAAGCACAGCCTCAGTCTGGAGTAATTTCTGTAAGTTCACTGAACCCTCTTGACCACAAAAATACATTTCTGGCGACAAAGGGGTCTTTGGGAATGTTACTGAAGAGGAATCTCTTGTTGGTGCAACCCACTGTACAGCAGGCAGACGACATAGCACCTTTCATCCTCAAGATGGAGGTAGCAATGAGTGTGTGACGTCACTTCGGACCAATGAGTACAACATTGGAACCCAAACAGTTGAAAAGGCTTTGTATAATGTCATGGCCAGCAATCGCGTTGCCTTGGTCTTGACCTCACCCACAGAGCAGCCGACCTTCCTGGAGCCGTGTGGGACAGGATGCAGAGAGGAGCTCATTACAGGTACCATAAGGAGTCCCCAGGTGACCCTTGGGTTGCATCAGACTGTCCTCACACCAATATCCCTCTTGGGCCTAATCAAACAGCACAGGTGGATGGCACAGTCAGAACCACACCTTGTTTTGTCCACAGGGAGACACTGGTTCCACAGAATAGACACCCAGAGGACATGGTCCGATCTTAACGCGGATTTAAACAGCTCATTATCTACCTGCCAGGAGCGACTGCAGCCCAACCCATGCATAGTGTGCACTGACTGCGAGGTGGTTCAGTGGCTTGTAAAAGTATCGATACCCTGGAACTTTTCCACATTTTGTCATGTCACAACCACAAACTTAAATAAATTGTATTGGCATTAGTGTTAAGGCCGTGGCTGCAGAGCCGCGGCGCGGTCAAATGGCCCAGCAGTTTCAGGAACCGCGGCATATAGCCTCATGGCTAACCCTAACCCTAACCCTAACCTTAACCCTAACCCTGACCCTAACCTTAACCCTAACCTTAACCCGGCGCGGTCTAAAACGGCGCGTTCAAATAGCCAGTGTTGGGAAAGTTCACTTTCTACATGAACTAGTTCAGTTCATAGTTCATACATTTTAAAATGAACAAGTTCAGTTCATAGTTCATAATTCAAAATGTTTAAGTAAGTTCACAGCTCCAAAAAATTAACTAGTTCAGTTCTTTTTTTCAATATTATGCAAAAATTGTTCTTAATTATTTCCACAGCCCAAATACAACCACAGGCAGCAATTATTGCATTAGTTTATTGCTGAAAATATGTGTCAGATTTCATCTTCATATCCAATTTTGAATCCTTACACAACCAGGATTTACATTCACATTGAAGGGACAGACTTCCCCCATTTGTTGCTGTCCATTCAGCACCACACTAGAAGCAGCTTTCAGCCCCACAGTATATTCTCAAAAACATGAGGGAAAACTTGCTGGGCAAAGTTTGCACAGAAATGTTAGATTGTTCCCATCATCACCGACCTTATCATAAAACTCACGTAACTGGTCATAGATAAGATAAGATAAGATAAGATATTCCTTTATTGTCCCACATGGGGAAATTTCATTGGTGCAACGCAGGCAGATACAGAGGTAGATACAGAAGAACAGATCACTTATAGGAAGTCTGAAAAACACTTTCAGTAGAAGATCTCCTATAAATAAATAAAATCTCCCATAGACAAATAAATAAATACATAAATACCATTGCATGTGATCACGACAGTAATTGCACATGAATATGTGTCACGACAGCACATAGAAGGGTGACTCCTGCTGCTCTGTTGACTACACGTTGCTGTCGCGTCCATGCTGCTTTGTGTTTTGATGCGCATGCGCAGTGCGACACGTGAAATCTCTGTCTCCGTGATCTATCGGCTCTTTTCGGGCAACATAACAGTGTGTTTTTCGCCTGGAAGTCTCTAGAAATCTGACACCTTATTGAACGAAAATAAAAAGAACGAATTTTGCCTTTCAGACACCAGAATGAACGCGTTCACAGTTTCGTTCTTCAGCAGTTAAACCGTTCGTTCAGTTCACGTTCACCAAAATTATGAACGCGTTCATGAACTTTCGTTCAATGAACGTGTTCAGGTACAACACTGCAAATAGCGCAGCAGTTTCAGGAGCCGCGGCACAAAATAACATGGCAGTTTTGTCCGCGCGCCGCGGCTCTGTAGACACTCCCTTGTGTTAAAGAGCAACACAAAGCAATTGAGGAAAATTATACATGATGTACAGATATTAAAAAACAAACAAAAGAGTAGCGTGCAATAGTATCCAGCCTTTTTTTTCCTGAGTTTAACCAATTGCGGTCAGAAGTTGCTTGATGACCCCTGAATGGACTGAATAGTGCTCTGTGAGATGTTCAAAGCTTGGGAAATATTTTTATTAACCAAATCCTGCTTCCAACCTCTCCATAACTTTATCCCTGACCTGTCTGATGTGTTCCTTGGACTTCATGATGCTGTTTGCTCCCCAACATACTCTTCCGTGGTCTTTACAGAACAGCTACATATACATTTAGATTACACACAAATGGACTCTACTTAATCATTAGGTCAGCATTCAATCTTTCCGCTCACTCTTAGCATACAGCTTGATGTCGTCCATGTAGAGGAGGTGTCTGATTGTAGCTCCATTCCTGAGTTGGTATCCATAGCCAGTCTTGTTGATTACTTGGCTGAGGAGGTTCAGACCTCTGCAGAACAGCAGTGGGGACAGCGCATCACCTTGGTATATGCCACATTTGATGGTCACTTGTGCAAGTGGCTTGCCATTAGCCTCAAGGGTGGTTTTCCACAACCTCATTGAGTTCCCCATGAAGGCTCTTAGAGCCCTATTGATGTTGTACAACTCCAAGCATTCAATGATCCAAGTGTGTGGCATTGAGCGGTGTCAGCTCCGCAGTTTGCTTCACCAGCTGGACGCATTGAACATCTTGTTTCGTTCTCTCTTTCTCGCGGTTTCTAATTTAACATGAGGCCAATTTTATATAGACTGGGTTGTTCCTTGTGGTTCATAGAATATGTATGATCTGTCTGCATCTTTTTAAATGGTGTGTAGCTCCCTGTTTGCTTCTCAAGCAGAGAAGGAACAGACTGGCGACACTCGAGTCCTAGTTAGTTTTTAATTGATAAAGAACTAACGAGAGAGTAGGCCTACTGTAGATTCCCAGAAGTGCAGCTGAGGCAGAAATAGCCAATTGCGTAATTCATTCCAAACTGTCTGGTCAGGTTGGTGCCCCTCCAGCACTTAATGCCCTACAGCGCTCACAAATCACTCCGTTTGAAGTAAACATCCTTTTTAAGTCCATAAACCATCACCAGACTTGTTCTGACAACAAATGCATGGCATAGCAGTCAAGTGTCCCAGGGGTATCATCTATTTGCTTATTTACTTATTTTGTCATTGTTCATTCCCACTGCTGACAGCAGAAAGCTCTCCAACAGTTAAATTCCTAAAAGGAGGTGTAGTTTGTAAAGTGTGTTTTCCAAACCAAGAAAATGTGAAATACTAATCCCAAGGTTATCAAAAGCATGTTTAAAAGCCAATTAAAGCCCCAAGAATACATAATATGTCCACTTTTGAATGTAAACATTCATATGCAATTTTAATGGAAAGAAAAAGTGAGAAATATCTAGGATTTCTTTCATCTTTTTCAACAGGTTGATACTGAAAATGTATATATATATTGTAAAAAGAAATGCCACATATTGACCTATGTATTTTAATACTTAATTCATTGACCTTGTTCTGACCTTGATCTCTCATCAAAAACATAGCTGGAGTTGTAATTTGCTTTGATTACACTTCGTTCATCCTGTTTACGAGATGACTTCTCCTCCTCCGGAGGTCTTCTGTACTGTTTTTAAGTCCATAAATCATCACTGACTTGTTCTGAGCATTTCTGTCTCAAATCACATTCATCACAACTGCATGCTTACATTATTGTCGGGGCGAGCTAGGTTTTGTTTATTTCCCCAGGGTAATTCCTTCTGCTGCCAGTATATGGAGTGCTAACATCAAATCCTGATGAGGGAATGCCTGACTGATAGAAAGTCAGATTTGCTTTCAGTCCATCCATTATTTAAGTTCTAAAACATGAGGTCAAAGCAAAGGTAGAAGAGCAGCTTTAAGGGGGGACAACAATACAGATGATGCAGAATATGTGTGTTCTTTAAGTTATCATGCTATTTCTAGACAATTACCAAGCTATCACTGTGTTATAGAGTGCAACCAGTAGTTGTAATTCTACAGTGTCTTGATGCCAATTTTGATGTTAGTAATGCTAATCTTGAGTCCATTGATATTCCAATTCTACCTCCTCGAGTCTGTAACAGATGTTGAAGAGTGTGAGGTCAAGGTGGCTCTGCGTAGTGTTGTCAGCATGGCGCACTGCCTGTCTCACTAACATTGTCTTCACACATGCTAATTATGTTCATGCAGAAAAGCAGGGGGCGCCGGAGAGCCCGCCCACACACCTGTTGCTCTTATTGCTAATGGATGGGATTCGTAATTACCAGTGGCACTTCAGGGACTACTTTACGCACACTCAGAGTCTCTAGGACAAGCATGTGCAAGGGTTAGCAGCGCTGTTAACGCGAAGCTCATTATAACACTTCCTCTCACGTTCAAGAATAAAATAGTGGTAATTATCTGAGCTGAGTAACACAGGGAGGTAGCAGCGAGGCTTGTCTCTTTATTTTAAGCTCTGGTCTAGTCGATTGTCAGCCTCCTCTTTATACTCGCAGAAACAGAGCATCAAACAGGACACAGACAGACACGCACTTCTGTGTTCCACTGCACAGCACAGGGTAAAAATATACAGAGGAACTGAGAGTGCTGACTTCTGCTACTACAAAAGCTGACTCTCATACAAATTACTTTAAGAAATACTTCATAATGATGTGCAGTTATTAAGCACCTATACTATCAAAAAATGGCCTCCTTAAATATATATATATATATATATATATATATATATATATATATATATATATATATATAAACAGAATAGAATAGAGATACACTTTTAGCTCCTTACATGACAGGAGAGAGGAGGAAATCCATAACTTTCCTTCACTAACAAGTATTATGGATAATCTGACAATTTGAACCTCAAATGGCTTGTAAAATCAACTTACCTTGATGTAAGGAGATGTCTAGAAAGGCAGAGAATTCCGAGAAACTGGGGGGACACTAACGCGTTGCGACCATGGCACTCTTCTTCAGGGCGCTAAAAGACTACAGGACAAAAATCTGAAATGGATTGTGTTGAAATATGCAAAGAGGAAGGACTTAGAATGTTTTATCATTTAGAAATGTATGTTTAACATTACACCAGATTTTTAGTTAAACTAATATAATCTAACTTCACAATGAAAGTCAAAATAACACAAGTTTCCATCTTTGCAACAGATTTAAGACACACAGTTAACACAGTTAACACAGTTAGCCGTTCAGAGCAACTCTCTCCCAGTTGTATTTTGTCCTTTAGTCTGCTGTGTTGTATTTGTAGCTGTTTGTACGACCCAAGACAAATTTATGTCTGACAGTAAATTCTGACATTGTTGGCGGGATTTCTCGGGTTTGTGAACTCAAATGAATATTCTATTTCTCAGGTTGCTCAACAACACATTCATCTACAAAGCTGGGAATTAACCACCAACCTTTGCGTTGATGGGCCACGGCTTTAACCTATGTGCCACTGCCGCCAATATTATGATAAGTAAATCATTGGTATCATTGGTATCATTGGTAAAAGGCGATGTACTGACGTGACCTGTCTGCCTCCTCGGTCCTGCCTCCTCGGTCCTGCCTCCTGTTGGCCTAACAGCCATAGACAGCTCCCTCTCTGGGGACAGGGCTGTCACAAACAGAGGCCACCTGGCTCTCTGCTGCGGCACGAGCAGTGGCTGATCTGGGCTCCAGTCACAGTGTGCTGATCACAGCCGCACTCTAGAGGCTCATTAGCTTGTGGCTAATGGAGGACCGCTAATTGCTCCTAAATGATGAAGTGTTTATGCTTCTCTAAATGAGCTTGTTCTGTTTTCATTGTGGCCAGTTCGGACTAACACAACTGAAACCTTTGTGGTCAGAAATGAAAATGTACTAGCTGCATGATGAGCTGGGTATATTTCTTTGTGAGTTCTTCAGGGCAGATAGAGCTGTGAGGAGGCTGCTTTACACAACTGATGGAAGAACATCACGTGACTTAATGCTGACATGTTGATGACACATCTGAGAAAGGGCTGAGAGATTTAGACCTTTGCAATCACTGAAATGCTTGTGAAATGATGTGAATTCCCTCTCAAATGTTATCTGCTAAAGGCGTTAAAGGCTGGTTTATAGCCACTAACCCCTGCTTGATGATAAAGGAAAAGAGGTATTTGAGAGGCGTCAAAGTCAGAAATGGGGATATAAGGTACAACCTGTTGCTCATGTATAACACCATCCTCAAACCAAAACCAAAGTATGCTATTCGTACCACCCTTTAGAACAATTCTGCAAAATAAGACTCAAGTGACAGTTCCCTCCTTAGAGTTGTTCAAAAGACTGTAAAGAACTACATGTATAGTTGGTGTTTGTTTCAGTGTCGGACCGGACCAGACCAAACATGTTCCACGTCTCTTTCTTCAGTGACTACTCTACGAGAGCGGTCAAGAAACGCAACGAGACGGAAGGAAGTGAATTACGCTCTGCTTTATCCCTCAATGCTGAGGCTTAACGTGGATGGAAAAATAAAAAGTTTTACCCCACTGGAGGATGCATCGATATTTGAAGATTTTTACATTGCCCCCTTTCTTTCCCTTTGTTTCAATGAAAGGGACCTGGACTGTGCTTCCCTGTGGTTCGAAGGATTGTCAGCAGCACACATGCCAGGCTCCATGAGCACCGTCCGCAGTGTCGGGGGTTTGGGTC